>NW_013665844.1:762783-766746 GCF_000517525.1 Limulus polyphemus | reverse complement strand
GATATAGGTACAATTCAGTTAGTAGGGAGCTAGCTAGCCCTTAGTTCTCGCTGATCACACGCCGATTACAGATCGAGTTTCACCGATGACGTTAGGTAATGTTTTCGTAAAAGTACTAATGTCTGATGTGAATGATTTGTAATATTCGAAATTTATAAACGTTCCTGGTCAATACATCTGAAGTTCCCGATTGATAAGCATTATAACAATCACAGTTACAGCTTCCGAAGTTTATAGCACACTGATCATAGCGAACTAATAACAGATACTCTCTTCAGCGCGGCGCGTTAGTTGTATTTATAGACGTGTGGAGGCGTTCTAGAAATTTCAGTTTTACGTAACATGCAAATTTAAGCGTTTACATACCTACATATATTGTTGATTCTTACTCTCGAGAATCTTCTACAACTTTGGCGGGAGTTTCGCAATACATTTTTAACAGTACAAGCTATGCATGTTCTTAAATATAAACTTAATCTAAACAACGTCGATATTAAAATAAATATATAATAACAAATTCGTTACACTTTCAAAAAGTAATATTTAAAAAATCCTCGATCTCCCCTAGTTTGAAAATCATGAAATTCGTTCCATAGATCTTGCTTATTCTCTAATTTTTTTTCGACCCTTCTCTGAAGTATGGAGCTTAACGTAAATCACCCATTATGATATAGATATTACTAAGACAAAGTCTAATTTTTATAACCTTCATTCTTTTTCTTTAGAAAGACATACCCACTGGCCACACCTCCTGTCACATCTGACATTTTCTGCTATATCACTTATAACCAATAAAAAGACAAAATTTTAATTTACCACACGAAGTAAAATGTCTATTTCGTCTTCAGTTTGAAAATTTCTCTCACAGTGTTTTCTCTCTCGAGTAATTAATAAATTATTTTATGGCTGTTATGCTTTAGTTATAATAGTTAAAGGATATTGTTTACTTTGTGCATGTTACTGTTCTGTGTTATTAGGTGCATTCTTTAAATAAATAGATATGATTTAATGTATTAGCACCATCACTACAAAAAATGTTGGCTTAAATTTCATTTGCAACTGACAGCAAAACAATACTACATCAAATCTAAGTACGTTATTTCTTGTTTTTCATGAATATTTTTTACTAATTGTTATAAAAGTAACTAGAATATAAAATTAGAAACTTATCAGGTAATGTAAGGTTAGATCAGGTAAGATAATGAAATAATAATAATAATTATCCACAGACATGCTCGTGAATTGTTTGTGCATTACGCCAATACGGTTTGCTGAGTGATTTACGAGTTATATAGCAAGATTATTAGCTAAATACCTTTCAAAGGGCAATACAATTGTTTCCTTTTACAATTTGCAGTCATTCTAGAAGCAGTAGCACAACGGTATGTCTTCAGACTTGCAACGCATACTAGTATCTATATTCATGTGACAGTTGTATGCCATCCAATTCGCCAAGACTTTTTATATGAAGTAAACTGACTTTTTAACAGGTAAAGTATGTTTCATCATGGGATAATTTATTATGATCATAACGATTAATTATTTTGACCAGGATTATGAGTATTTTTCATGATTTTGCCTTGGTGTAGGTTTTGGGAAATCAGCTAATACATTTCTTCAAATTTAATATCTTCTACGAGAAAAAAACAACAACAAACTTTAGCTGACCTCAACAGACTTTTATAGAAAGTGTAGTAAGTCCCATCATGTTAATTGTGTATTTATGTTGATTTTGACCAGGACTGTGTTTATAACTCTTGAATTTGCCTTGGCAAGAATTTTGGAATCAGCAAAAAGTAGAAGCAAAATTACAACGTGTTATTGGTTTAGCCTTTTATCCGGCTGTCTGCAACCCCACGTGATCCTAGTGCACGGAAAGGAAGCATACAATCTACGAGTGTAGACCAATAAGAATAACTGAGAAAGAATAATTGCTGTTTGTACAAGGACTTTATGTAACACGAATTTTTCTTTATTATTTTGCTCTATCAGTACTTTCAATAAAGTCATTTAATTAAAATTTTATTGATATTTTTAATGGCTATTTTCAGTGTATTAATCATTAGTAAGTCTCATAAGTGATGCATTACTCTATAGTAATTAGCCACACCATAATAATAGTCTGGTGAAAAGAAAGCAACACAGATAATTAAGCTGGAAGAAAAGTTTGACATCCAACATCAACGTCTTTTCGTCCCCCGGGACCCCCAGTGGCACAGCGGTATGTCTGCGGACTTACAACGCTAGAAACCGGGTTTCGATACCCGTGGTGGGCAGAGCACAGATAGCCCATTGTGTAGCTTTGTGCTTAACTTCAAACAAACAAACAATGGTTCTCGGTGGGACAGCGGTAAGTCTTTGGATTTACAATACTAAAATCATGGGTTCGATTCCCTTAGGTGGACACAGCAGATTATCCAATGTGGCTTTGTTAGAAGAAAAACACATAATGTCTTTTGTATGGTGAAAATTATTTTAATTAATATTATGCTCTTGTATTGTTTTACTGCTGTGCTTAGTAATGACTGATTGAATGATTTAAGAAACAAAATGGATAAAAATCTAAATATAATTTAAAATATGGCACCGCCTTCAAACTAAACTTAATTTTGCCCGAGTATGCATAACAGAAATTTATCTTTACGTGTCAATATTTATTTGAAATAAATGGAGGCCGAATTTACCCGGGTAGAGTTGATCCTGGTCCGAGTTGTCTTGTGTCCAAACCGAGTCTGGCATTGATTAGTTTTATATCTCTTATTACTTAAATTGCATTACAAATATATTGTGATATCTTTTTTTGTTTTGTTTTTTAACCAAACGACGGCATATGTAGTGTCAGCCAGTAGGGACAAAGAAACTGGTAAGAGAACGCACAATCAATTCAATGTATGATGATTTTATTTTATTTATCTATTTCATTCCAGTAATCTGAGAAAAGTTTGCCAATTACTTTAGTACAATCATTTCATGACTTTATTATATCAAATAACTCTAATAAACAAAATGCCTTAACAGTAGAATTTTAAAACTTTTTACATGTAAAAGATAAATTTTAATCATGGTGACATGCGAACTACATGGTTTTGCTGGTTTTTTATAATACTGTAGAGTATTGGCTCTGATGGAGAGCACCTTATTTTATTGGGTTTTTTCATTAGTTGATTTAAGTGATGTGTTAATCCTGTTTTATTTCTGTTTGAAGTAAATGGTTACAAATTCTGGTAATGTCTATCTAGTCCCTCATTTTTATTATTTACCTTCTCCTGAGTTTCTATTGTTGTTCTTGGTCTAATACTTTGAGTTTTTCTCTTTCAATCTTCTGTCCTGGGTTTTTATAATGCTTGACAATGACTGATTTTTAAGGCTACACGAATCTTGTTACATCTGCATATTCTTTGTTCGATAGTTCTACCTGTTTTACTAATGCAAATTTCTCCACGACTGCAGGAAAATACAGAAAGATCATGGCAAGTATCTTGATGATAAAAGTCTGAACTGTGGTAACTTTCTTATAGATTTTAGAATTGATTCTTGGGATAAGACTCTCGAGAACTAATTGGGAATTGCTCCGAAAAATGCCAAATACCGATTAAAATCGTACAAGATGAAGTGGTAGATGCTATAAAAGATGTTATTGTGGAGGATTTAGCGGAGGAAGTAAACAAGGACTGGGATTTATTCTGTATCTGTTTATGAGAAAGCTAATGTAGGATAACGAGATAAGAGAAGTGTTCATGGGCTTCAATGATGTCACAGGAGATACAACAGGAAAGCGACTATCTTGTATAATAGTTTCAGAGCTGTGACCTCAACCTAGAAGATTGTCGAGTACACACTTGTGATGGAGATGGTAGTATGACCAGCCATATATTAGGTCGTCAAGAAATTAATGTCGCGATTTGGAACACTTTCATTTCCCCCCCCCCAAAAAAAAACGTACATCACGTATAACAGTTAAAT
>NW_013665844.1:742923-761796 GCF_000517525.1 Limulus polyphemus | reverse complement strand
CAGAAACCCCCTTCACTCGTCAATCGGAAAGGTGTTCTTCTTCTCCACACAATGCACGTCCACATGTGGTACCTTTGACGCAACACAAGATTATGGAGTTGGGTTGGAAAGTTCTCCCCCAACCACCATATTCTCAAGATATAGTACCATCAAACCACCATCTTTTTCGTTCGCTGAAAAACCATCTTGATGGGAAAACGAATGAAATGTAGAATGTGTTAAAGAGGACAGCGACATGTTTTTTGCTTTAAAGCCAAGTGATTTCTTTAATTAGCAACCTGATTGTAAGATGGAAAAGCATCATCGATAAGAATGGAGACTATTTGATTTAATAAATGTTTTGTTTTCGTATATAAGTTGTTCGGTTTTTTTCATCTAATAAAAATGACATTAATTTCTTGACGACCTAATAAATGGAATAGCAGCAAAGATTTTGAAAACTATCCTAAAGTTCCGTATACATATTGCAATGGTCATTGTTTGAATTTAGTCCTAAATAAATGTATCAGAAAATATGGCAATTTTATGGCAATTCATCGAAAAGAGATGATAATTCAGAGAAATGGATTGAAGAACTGTAATAAATTAAAAAAAGAGAAATCAATTAAAATATGCAGAACAAGTTTTTTTGAGAGGCACGATGTTTTATGAGGTGTTCTGTGAAGTGCATGCCTACATCAAAATATTTTAATAGTGAGACTGCTTCAGAAGCTACAACACTTCACGCAGCCGTCACAAAATGTTAGTTTGGTCACTGTAAAACACTTTATAAGGTCCACAAAAGATCTAAGCAGGAAACTACGGGAAGGACACAGGATATCGTGTCGGCTTTTGATATTGTTAGTATTGTCAAGAACACTTTACAAGAGGCGAGAGATGACACTGACGATATTTTCCGTGAATGCTTTATAGAGACAGTGACACTTGATGAATAAGTTGGGGTTCAACCTCTTAATCTTATATGTAGAAAACCCACAGACACGTACTAAATGGTTATGTTCATTAACTAGTTAAATGAATATAGTTTGTGTTTCAATTTAATCTTGTGTGTACCGATCCTATTTAAAAAGTTAATGAATTACACTCTTCGATTCAAGTGAAAGGCCGATTTGTTTCTGGGACTACCCCCACCCCCCAAAAAAATTCTGAATCCACCACTGACACCTGCTGATAAAACTAAGTTTAACTACGCCAATATTTGAACCTTTCAGTATCTGTCACTATAGTGTGTGTCCACTAATAAAACCACGCTTTAAGCATGTCAGTATTTGAATATTGTGATATCTGTAATTACAGTGTATACCCGCTAATGAAAGCAATGTCTGAATGTTGTGGTATGTGTAATTACAATGTATACCCGCTAATGAAAGCAATGTTTGAATATTGTGGTATCTGTAATTACAGTGTATACCCGCTAATGAAAGCAATGTTTAAATGTTGTGGTATCTGTAATTACAATGTATACCCGCTGATGAAAGCAATGTTTGAATGTTGTGGTATCTGTAACTATAGTATATATTTGCTAATGAAAACAATGTTTGAATACTGGGATAGTTTAAACTAGTGTGACCAGCTGATAAAACTATACTGTAACCATAACAATGTTTCAAAGCTTGGTATCTGTGAATCACACATGCATTTTTATGTATCTTCCTCCAGATTATTAAAGAATTATTGTATTTTTTTAGAACTATATTCATTTAATTATTGAAAGAAGTCTAGTTTTATGAAGAAAAAAGTTCGAATAAAAAATTAAAACGTTTATATAATTTTCACCTAGATGTACGGTCCTTAAGTTTCGACCTTCTGTTTCTCTATAGATTTTATCTTTAAAATCTACTGTACGCTACGTGACCACACATTTTACATAGAAGAAGCTTGTTATTAAAAAACATTAAATTTTGACTTTTCTGTAACCCTACTATACTAAATCAGATGTCTAAGAGGTGACAATTTTAAAACTGGACAGTTATCTTTGATTAGCTGTGGTGTTTCAAATCCAGTTTAATGTAATTTTGCTTTCTCGTTTTTAGCCGCAGCATAGTGGCTCATAGAATGGCTCTGAGTTGTTGTTGTTTTTCAAGTACAAACTTTTAGCTCATAGCTGCGTCATCTCTTAACCGATTTGAGATCTGATTACAGATTTGGGCTCAGGAGGTTAAACCCTTTCAACTGATATATTTGACCACGCCCAAGGTCTCATAAATTAAATTACTTCAATCCTGCCTAAATGAATTTCAATTTGAGGGTAGGCTCGTAGAAATCTTGATGAGTAATAAAATTGTATCGGATATACGCGCGTCCCACGCTTGGTGTTGCTGGCGCACAAAAATATATCTAATAGAAAGGGGAAAAAATGTCTCATAGATTAATTTACTTTAATCCTGCCTAAAAGAATTTCTCTTGTTTTTAAATTACTGTATAAAGAAAACGAATTTCTCAATGTTGTAGAAGAGTTTATAACTCCAAACGAGGACTTGAAGTGATGATTCTATATTTATTCCGAAATGTTTAAACCCTGGTTTTCTATCATGAGCGTATCATTTTTAGTATTTAATATATATATATATATGCTCTTGTCACGATCTACATGTTAAATAGTGGTATTATCTGATATTATTTGCTCGTCAAAAGGACTACGGGTGAAGGTAACTGAACTAAATGCTTCAGATTATACTTATTTAGTGTATACTAGATACTGTAATGTTGATGGTTGCCGCTCGTCCCGTCGCTTACCTACATCATTTTCTATATTCTCCCCTCCCTCTCCCCAGCAGATGGTTTACGAGCTTTCCTCAGCAACGCTGTCTTTAATCTTCTAGGCGATTGATTCCATTATTTCAGGCATTTAGTCTGAAGGATACATCCCTCAGGTCAATAGTCATGGTCACTGATTAACCTTTGTACCTGGAACATTTCATTTATTGCTGTAACAGACACACATATATATATATAATACCAGATGCATTAAAGTTTAGATGTTAATTAACATTACATATTAACACCTGCCTTCTACCACTATTCCATAATTAAGATAAAATTTCCAGTAACATTTTAATCAATGTTAAATAATATCGATTATGCATTTTGTTTATCTGTCGTATTTGTTCTTCGTTTTAATTTATTGCGTTTTGTGCCACATTGTATAATAGAATACATAACAGACTGATATTAGCGTTATTCTTAGACAGTTAACTATACAATAAGCCAAACATGTGAAGTGATAACAAGTATATATTATATCTACGTTTAAGGAATACAGAAGGACGTGATGATAAACAAGTGAAATCAAACACGCCAAAATAAGACACAGTGGAAAAGGTTAAATTGTTAAATACTGCTTTTGTAACATTAATATGTTTATGTGTTCTATTATTTAACTGTGAGTGTAAGGCTCATCAGCTTTCTAGTTTCGCCACAAAACCTGTTACACGTACAGCTGAGTATGACAACCTTTATTGTGAGACGAATGTTAGTTTGTCAAGTGTAAATAACTTATACAAACAACTAATAGAGAATTCTTTATCAAACACTTAATATTTATTTTTATTACGTTTTGTTTTTCAATATGTGACATATATTGCACACATAACTTAATATTTTATGAGCTGAGTGACTGATTGAAGGTTGTTTTTACAGGACGTTTGCTCCAGTAATCAAAATATATACTACCAGCAGTTATTGTGATTTCACGATCGTTGAAATATCAACATAAAGCATATTTTACAAATATATGCTTTATTTAATACATGTTCGGCATGATTAAAATATCGTATGTCGTGGGAAACAAGGTATTAATCATTTAAAAACCCTACGTCAAACTTTAGATAACGTGCGCTCGTTGACTACGACATCACTTGTTCAGATCACAAAACTGATGAGCACCGCCAGATTTCCTGTGAGATAGATCTAATCAAGCGACCTCTAGGAACAGAGTCAGCTTTAACAATATGTCTGAAGAATCTAACAGCCCGCTATATTTTTTCGGGTTTTATTGTGTCTGGTTGCCCTAATCGGTATTCAGTGTAGTCGGTATAGCCACCGAACTCCCAGTAATTGCCGTCAGTACCGTCTAGTGTTGCTACAGCTGATTCGAGCGATTGGTTAGATTAACTTTAGTGCACGTTACTGAACTACACGTGCGAGACAGTGCGCGGTTTTAAACTGTTCCCACAGAAATGTGGCTGTCATCCCACCCGCCCCCTGACACAGTGAAGAGTCATTCTGCACATCAACTTAGGCGAACGCTTGCCTCCCCCCCTCCTCGAGCATAACCTTCAGTTCTTTTGTTAAGTCTAGTAACTGTCAAGCGGCCAGGTGGTGGGCCGTTATTCACGCACGTGCCAAGTAGGGGCACGTCGAAGATGGCACCCACTGGCACGTGTTTGCTCTTATGAACTGTTTTTAATGGTCATCATCTATAGGCACTTTTTATACAGGAGCATCTCATAATTGTAAGTGTATATATTTTACTTATATAGTTTAACCGGTCGCTGCAGGCGTCCAATTCATTATACTTTGTTACTTGCAAGCAATTTACGAACTGCTCGAGTTTTCAATTAGCACATATAGCTCTTTGCCGAAAAAACAGCTCATAATTAAACTGTTTATATTTTATTAGTCAGACTTAGGTGTGTGTTTTTTTCAAGCTACTTTTTCTGGGTTTGTTAGATAAGTGTAATGTAATTTTAATATTAATATTTCGTCATTCATAACTGTCTCGTCTTGAATAACTTGTTTGTTTGTAGTTAAGTACAAAGCTGCACAATGAACTATCTGTGTTCTGCCCACTTCGGGTATCGAAACCCGGTTTCTAGCGTTGTAAGTCCGCTTAAATACCGCTGTGAGGGGGGGGGGACGTCTTGAATAACATCCCGATAAGCCGTTTTTATTTTTTCCCAGTTTTATGGTGTAAATACTTTTACAATGGTTTTATTAAACAAGGATACTTCTGTATACAAGATTGCTAATATTTAAATATTTGGAGATATTTATTTTGAAAACGATAATGACTGTCAAGTGTTTATGCAAAAGGCTTTTTGTTATTAGAATGGAAACAAATTTGCTACTTGCATAAAACACGAAAATGTAAAATAGCTCAGTTATGCAATGAAAATTCTATAAATAAATACCTGCTTTATGTCCCCCCGGTGGCTCGGCGATAAATCTCACAGTTTATAATGCTAAACTTTAGGTTTCGATAACCGCGGTGGGCAGAGCACAGATAGCCTATTGCGTAGCTTTGTACTTAATAACAAGCAAACAAAGAAATGTAAAGGTTTTATGCCATGACATATTCATCATTATTGAGACCCAAACTATCAGATTACACCTATAATATAAAATCATGTTATAGAAGGTATATTTTCTTTCTGAGCTCTTTATCGATACTTCTAAATTTTAATGTGCTTATGCTGCATGATAAAAATATAAAACAAATCTGTTGATTTATTGGAATCTAAAAGACTGAAGATAAGAAGCGGGCTAGTCTTGTCTAACACATGAGAACTCTGAAAATGTTCTCACACCTATTCAATGTACGAATACAATGCATTTTCTGTGAAAGAACTTGATAAACTGTAGGTATCCTTTGCAGTGCAGTGAAATCATGGAGATTTTGTCGCCCTATGTAGAACATCTATATAAATAAACGTCAATATGTGTGTGTATCCGTTCCTTATACGTTTCCACACTTCTTGATCAACCAGCACCAAACTTGACACAGTGATACAGGACGGCATGAGGGGGTATCTGATTTGATACTGATAGAATTCTTGAAAAAAATATGTCTTTATTTTCAGTATTGGTACCTTTATGTATTTTTATTGCATCTTGATGTTTATTATGCTAAGAAAAAAAATAGAAGCACAATTCCGTATCCTTTGTTACAAATGAGTTTTTATTTCACCCGTCCAACTGAAGGGTACTCCAGCTAGTTATAAATAAATACGTCTGTGGTCTCACTTTTAATGTTACTGTTTCTGAATTCGCCCTACATTTCTTCCAGTCTCCCTGTACTTGGCTTTCTAAATTATCTGTGTGAATTTTAATGATTTTAAAGGAGGTGGGGATAAGTAATTTTCACGATAATAATCCGATAGGGTTGTAAAAGAAGAAGCGCTTAGTATTTGTTTGTTTGAAGTTAAGCACAAAGCTACACAATGGGCTACCTGTGCTCTACCCACCACGGGTATCGAAACCCGGTTTCTAGCGTTGTAAGTCCGCAGACATACCGCTGTGCCACTGGGAGGTAACGCTTAGTAAAGTATGAAGATGACTTGAAATTCGATCAAGTTGTAAGAAGTGTTGATGAAGCTGAAAGACTAGACTAGTGAGATATATGTTTAGATTAGTTCAGCAAGTAATAATATTCGAACAGCAACTTATAAACGATATTAAACTCCAATAAAAACAGCAGTATTTTCAGTTGTTGTTTTTTTTGTGTGTTGTTTTATATCATTATTGGCCACACTGGACCTTATCTCAATTTCTTGCTCAGCATTTTATTTCTTAAGGTTCTAAATAATCATTAGTTTTAAAGAAATAAGACAGGTCTCTGATATAAATGAGACTGTAATAGACTCTTTTGTGTTTTATGCCTAAGCCTAATGTGTACATTTTACATTAGTTTAAGGAGTTTTTTAATTAATCGTTTAGTTGTGAATTATCAAACAATTTATTAACAATATTATTTTAATGTTACTTAAACATGGATGTATTAACGTAAAGATAAACTTACGGGCTGAAGCACCACGTTAAAATGTAAGGTTTTATTAACCTACAAGTTTTCAGGTTTTTAATGGTGGAATTTCGACACTAGCTTCCCAAATCTCGTACCCAACACTTCTCAACAAATTTTATTTGTAGTTTGTTTAGTTGTGTGTTGTAGAGCCAAGCCACGTTTGGTTATTTACTGTGTCCACCGTGGAGAATCGAACCCCGTGTGTCAGCGGGGTACATTCATCTACAGTTCTATTTGTCTAAATGTGTTCCGAAATTTCTTTTACAGTACTAATGATGCAAGTTTCTTCCCAAATTTAGTAGACAGTAGTCTTTGATATTAATTTCTTCCTAACATTCATAGATGTAAATTTCTTTCTAAGTTTTACATCTGTGCATGTAGTAATGTTGGTGTAAATGCCTTCCGATATTTCATTTACAGTACAACCGATGCTATTACTTCCCAAATTACACATAAAGTAACTTCTGAAATAAGTTTCTTTCACTAGTCATCTAAATTTATTTTCAACATTCAAAGACAGTTCTACTGATCTAAATTTCTTCCGAAATTTTATAGACAGCATTATTCAAGTAAATTCTTCCAGAACAACTTTTATAGACAGCACTAATGATACAGAATTTTTTTGTACGAAGCACAGCAGTAGCTTCAACCACCAAACTAGGGCACCATTATAGTGAATACACTGTAATCATGCATTATCAAGTGAAAGGATAAAAATAAAACACAACATACATATTGACTAAATATTCTCTGATGAAGATTGCAGAGGTTCCAAAGATTAATTGTATCGCATAAAATAATTACCATTAAAAGAATAAGTTTTAACCAGAGTTATTGGTGTGAAAAATAACAAGTAAAAATATAAATAATGATACAAAATGCTTTACTTTTCTCTCATATAACGGTCAGAGAACAATTAAGTTTCATAATTTCAAAATATATTCTATGTTTCTTCTGGTTTGCTTCTTTGGAAGATATATGTATATATATATATATGCGTTTAAAAACTGTGTTTCTGGTGTTAATACATTATTGGATAATACATGTAAACAAACACACATACGCATATATAATAGATGAAAAAGGTCTAATAATTTCAATTCAATTCACTGAGCAATGCAGTAGTATCAAATATAATTAGTTGTTGTACAGAATATTAATTCAAGTTTAAAGTAAATTATATTTTATTTTCAAATTTTAGATGGGCATTTTAAAAGGATAATGCTAGAATATGGATTTTTAATATGTTGAGGTTTGAACAAGAAACATTCTTATCCAGTAAATAACAAACATGACATTTATGAAAAATCAAAATATCTTGGTTTTTTTGAACCAACGACCATCGGTAAACTCAGTGAACGACGTCCATCAACGAAAGTTATAATGTATAGAAATGAGAAGTACTAAAATATTTTATATTTCTAAATTTCTATTGCACAAACAAGCGGCAACAAGCACTATTAAATAATTTGTACGTAACTACAGTTAAACTGAAAAAAGTGAGTAAAATTAACTGCAAGTTAAAAATGTAATCAAACAGTGTCAACAACATTTAGAAAATGAATATGGCATCAAAATCGAACCACCCAACCAAAGGAATGTTGTGAATTATCAAACAATTTCTTAACAATATTATTTTCATGTTACATAAACGTGGATGTATTAACATAAAATAACTTACAAGCTGAAATACCGCGTTAAAATGTAAGGTTTTATTAGCCCTCAAGTTTTTCAGGTCTTGAATGATGGAATTTCGACACTAACTGAAAAAAAAATTACAAATTTAATTAAATCGTGTGAGAAAATCACGAGGTCTTACATATATTGTCGTTAAGGCGAACATCAACATTATTGTATAGACCTGATTATCGATTAAGTGTGTCAGCACGCTATACGTAAATTCACAAATTTGTTAAACATAAGGAAAGGAACTCAGTTAATGCATGTACAATTAGTAAGTACACAATTTAAAACAATATAAAAAGGAATAAATTAAATGATAATTAGATCTCAAAAAAGTAACAATATAAAAATTCTACCACGTCATAGTCCATTCAACTTTACATGTTTATAATTAGATTATAATAGAGCTGTTTGTCGGTAGGATTAAAGAGTCTCATATGTAACATCCTGTATTTCTCTTGAATCCGTTTTCTGGTCCTATGTTTCTTATTTCTATTTTATTTTAAGCATTTTTTTTAGTAATTTCACCAGGAAAATAGCTGATTTAAAGAGCTGGAAAGTTTGCTAGTTAATAAAGCATTGTATTTTAACATGGTACTTCATTTTGTAAGTTTATCAACTATTTATTGTTTAATGTATGTTCCTCGGAAACTTATTTTAATGTAGAATTGTAATATTATATTAACCGTATCTAATTACATAACTTTACCCTATATCAATTTTAAACGCTGATTTAAAAATACTTATCAAGTAGTTTTTAAAAAGTTCAGTTTAGTCCTTATCAAGTGCTGTAGTATACAGAGTGCTAAATTCCACTGAATGAAGAGTTATTTGTATGAGAATAAGTATATTGTTTTAGGAATTATAGAATACGTTTAACATTTTCGTTAATCCAATATGAATCATTAATTTTATCAAAATCAGTTTCAACTTAGATGCTCTTGCTTTCTTATTATACTTAGAAGCACTATTAATTAATAAAATTTTAATGAATTTTAGTAAACTCTTGGGATGGCTTAGATATGCTTCGGAAATATCTAAGAATTATTTACTTTAATTGAAAACGTCATTAGCAATAGTTTACGAATAGGTCGCTGGTTTCAGTTTCTTTTGCAAAAAAGGAACCATAATACTTTTGTAGAAGAAATACAAAATTGTTGATGGCTTTATCAACAGAAGAATTACGTGCTTGTTTTTAATATTACTCATTTGATTGTTCAGTTTTGCACGAATATGTTAAACACGCAAACATCCTTCAGCTGTGACCATCATGCTTAAATTTGAACTTATAAAAATTAGTTTCATTTATCACCCCAAAGGTCAGTTTTAAATTGCATGTTTTTCTTTTCTGCTTCGTTAGAAGGAACGCTTTCCCATAACTGACAGCAGACAGTGATAGTTTTAAATATAGGACATCAACTTCAGAATTTTCTATATGATAATTTAAAATCAAGAGATTTAGATTTAAATTATTTATAATATTCTTCGATTTTATTAAGATGGACTTGACCTGTGTAAAGCCTCAGTTTAGACATATTTTCTATACATATGTTTTCTTTCCTAAATTGAGAATTTTTGTTTACACATTATGTTCAAACCACATAAAGTACTATCCGCACAACAAATATTAAACGTGAATATTGCTAAAGGAATATTATTTTATAACTCTTATTATAAACAGTATTAAACATGGTGGCTGCTATGAAAGGATTCTTCTCCTGCTAGGATTCAAGCAATCCCACATCTTAGTTTACAACCTATTAATTCGACGCATAATATATATGTGTATATATATATACATACAAGTGAGTAAACATAACTGATTGATAATTTTACTTCTTTTGAATCAAGGCAAACTTTTAGCTGAATGTCATCCAAAGGGATGTGGATCCAAGATTTATGTCGCGTTATTATAAATCAGGAAAAGCTGATGACCTTTTAGCATATAAACTTAAAAATTATTATTTTTCCCACAATATATAGAAACCGAAGTAATTCTGGCAGAACTGCGAAAAAAATGCTTCAATTGTTAATTTGTCATTGCAAGACAGTGTCCATCTCTGTCATGCTAGAAAAACTATAAACTGTATACATAACAAATAGTTTGTTTTTTCTTATTAAAGACATAATGACCACATTTTTCCATAGAATAACCCATAACATTAAGGGTGATATAGTTATGTTTGCTACTATGTTTAGGAAAAGTTAAAAACCATAATTTTGCAACTTCATCTCAAGTATCAGTTTCTTATGGTGTTTCTCACACCTCCAAATTATTCTGGAGGTGTGTATCCGGGAGTAGGATTAGCGTCCTAGTCCGGACGTTACGGGAATTCGACCCCGCGACTTGCAGATTACGAGTCGAGCGCCCTAACCACCTGGCCACGCCAGGCACTCATCTGAACTAATAAAGTATATTGTGTTAATAAGGTTTATTGTGTTCTAAGATGGAAACATTTTATTTCTAAGTACTTTTACTGGAGATATTTACAAATGTTTAACGTGTACAGTTGGACTACGTTTGAACAGGCACTTAAAATAAAATTATTTTTAACCACATGATATCATTTTTCACTACGTAAAGGACTTTCTTTTACATTTTATTACACGTATTTTTAAAGAAATTTTATTATTTTTTAGATTCAATGCTATGTCAAAGTTTATTAAAAATTATATTATTAATACCAACACTTAAATAGTCTCGCTTTTCTGGTTCCTAAACAAATTATATATGAAATGTTGTTATTAATTTAGCTTTGAAACAGAACTTTCATATTGACGATAATTTTAAATACGGAATAAGGATGTTATATTTAGTCCAATTTGCACGTTATTATTTAAGAACCAATGCTTCTTAAATCTGCTTCACTTTTTAACATTGAAAGATGTTGATTTTGAATACATATATCAAGTTCATGCATTAAAATATATTTAACAAAAATAGCAAACGAGCTTTATCAATTATTTTCAGACTCGTGAAATCGCGTGGCGACTAGAAAGTGAATCCAGTTAATTCGGATTTAAATATTCATTTAAGAAATTACAGTTTAATCATATACACACAAGTCATATTAGTCCAATAAGCTAGATAATCTTCAGGTTGATTTAACTTGTAGCAGTATCGACTTGAAACAGTATGTAGAAAGAAAGGCATCCCTGGTAGAGCTACGAATAAAATAAATAAACTTTTTGATTATTATTCTGTCATGTATTTAGAGTTAAGGCGATTATAAATTGTGTACATAACTCACAGTTGTTTTGTGTTTTGTTTTTATTAAACACAACATAACACTGTTTCTAGCTGACAATTTAAAATCAAGAAATTTAGTTTCAACTTATTGTTTATTTGTTTTGAATTTCGCGCAAAGCTACACGAGGGCTATCTGCGCTAGTCGTCCCTAATTTAGCAGTGTAAGACTAGAGGGAAGGCAGATAGTCATCACCACCCACCGTCAACTCTTGGGCTCCTCTTTTACCAAAGAATAGTGAGATTGACCGTCACGTAATAACGCCCCCACGGCTGAAAGGGCGAGCATGTTTGGTGAGACGGGGATTCGAACCCGCGACCCACAGATTGCGAGTCGAACACCCAAACCACTTGGCCATGTCAGACCGCATTTCAATTTATTTACAGATTTGTTCTACTTTATTAAGATATACATTAGCTAGTTAGAATCACTACAATTAATATAATCTTTCTGGAAGTAACGAATTTTCTTCCTGTTCTTTTCAAGGAATGCCAATAAGATCCAACAACAATCAACTTGAAGAGGAAGCGTTGTTGTTCCAACAAAATGGTCGCAAGTTAATTGCTAGTGATTAAAGGAAGACATGAGCCTTAAACTTTGTAATAATCCTCCTTATTGTTGGTTATCTTGGTCACTAAGTTTAATCTGGGAGCTGAGAGAATGACCACATGGCTGACTATTTTTGCGTACTGAAGAAAATTTTCCCTCTTGTATTCGTTAGAGCCCCTCACCAAAATGTTACATATGTGGGTTTTTTCGTAAAATAATAATAATTTAATTTGTGAAGTAGGTACGACATTAAAATACATTTTCATTTAATCGCTTTGAAACATAAATATACAAAAAAGCAACAAAATACACATATACACACACAATGTTAGCTTTTTATTGATTCACGATCCCATACATAAACAACAGATTATTGTGCAAAACAGCATAAGCTGAAAGCCATATTATAAATTCTACATAACTGTAAATGACATTAAAATGGAACATACACACACCAAACACATTTCGAATGATATACTAATTAACCTTGTTCCGTTTAACTCAATGACTACTCATACAAAAAAGGCATACAACTTCTAGGTAAGCTGGACAGTGAATAAAATTACACATAATTGTACAAGTTTGAATATCGGATTACAAATATATAGTAGAAATGAAAATATATATATACCAATTAACGCTTAAAACACTACACACACAGAGTCTTGTGCTTTTATTTTAAACATAAAAATAACAGTGAAGTTATCAAGGTGATATATTGTATAACACAACGTTATATTATGACTTTGGAAGATATTTTAGACTGTATAGTTTGGCACCGTCTGACACAATAAAAACTTTAAAGAATATTATATAACTAAAGTTTATGATAAAATAAAACATACTGTATGTCTATGGGATAACACAGAAATAAATATTTATAAAACCGAGTATAATGAATGTTTTGATATTATTTTTAATGTTTTGCATATGGCTATAAAATGACAATAATGCATATTGATGTATTCAATTTACAAACACACAGAGACAATGAGAACCCTATGCACGATCCCATCAGGCTTTGTCTATCAAAGTAATAATGACACACACACACGTGTATATATATATATAAGGTTGAGGTTTAAGGCACTTGTGGTGAATTTGCCACCATATTTGCATGTGCTAAATGAAGTTGATTATATATATATAAACCATAGACCACATTCAGTAAAAACAAGCATTTTTTGTAAAGATTCAAAGCACAAAATTCAGTATAAAATAACTGTACGACTAGAATATATGTTGTTGTTGTTGTTTCCTCCTTAAAATATAGAATAATGAATATCAAAATTTATCAAAACAATAAAAATATGGGTAATTGCACTACAAACGTATTATAAAAAATGAAGTAAAAGGACTAAAACATGGAAATTTCTTTCATAGATGAGGAAATATATCTGTAGTTGTAAACTACAAACTGCAGTCAATTTCTGTTAGGCAAAGAAATCCAAAGAGGGTAAAGGTGAAACAGCATTGTCTTTTGTCTTTAATAATAAATGAGACAGAGATGTCAAGCGCTGTGGGTCCGAGACCAAGTTTTCTGATGGGTCTAAGACCATGTTTTTTTTATCTGGGGATGTGGACAGTGATCCTGGGTTAGAAGGAGAAATAAGCGTTTTCTGTTGTATGTCCGATGTGGGAGACGAACGGTAATTTGGTAATAAAGCGTCTGCCATATTCATAGATTGCGTTTGCAGCATTGTGTTGTAATAACTTGCACTGGTAGCGTTAGAAGGTAGGTTTGTATGAGGGTTGTTTGAAAACCCGGTGTACGGAGCAGCAGAAAAAGGTGCTTGGAAAGTGAAGTCGTACGGAGATGTTCCGAATCCCCAAGTATCAATAACATTATTATTTAAGGGCGGGAGAGAGGGCGTTGTTGTCGGATATGTTTTTCCAAACGTTGAAGTAGAGCCTATAAAATACAGATAAACATGAGTATAAATCGATGAATTCACAATGATGAACTCGCTGATTTATTGTTTGTAAGTTACATACAAACTTTAACATCATGCAGTAACATAACAATACCCTTTACGTATAATACAAGGTGAAACATAGGGTTGATGAAAAATGTTCACTTTTATTTCATTACGACTATAATCACTTTACATAATTCTATAGATATATATTGAACATTTAAACAAGTTAAATGCATTAACAGCTTTTGACTGAGAGTTATCCAAAACGGACTACCAATGCATAACGTTGTTTAGAATATTTACAGTTTAAAATCAAGACATTTAGTTTCCAATTATTCATAGCATTCTTGTACTTTATTAAGTTATAAACGAAAAGAGAAACCGTAATTTAAGAAAAAACGAAAAAAAAAGAACACCAGTCATAATAGCTCTATCCATCAATACTGTTGTATAGAGTTTTAAAATGTGTGTCGAACAATCTCGAAAACGATTAGCGAAAGAAACAACTTGATAAAATGGTATTTTGAACATATGGTAACATTTATATGAGAGAGATTGGAAAAATGTAATCTTAGATTTCATCTCAGAACACGCCCATCAGGCGGTAAAGATTTCAAACCGTATACACGAAAGAATCCACATACTATTGATACGTCAAAATTTAAACTGTTTAGCAGTTTTTTATTACGAACTGACAAGACAGATGTTGAATGCTTTGTGTTAAAACGATTTTGGAGTTTCACAACGTCATTAGATATTCCATGTCGCCACGTCTGGTCTTGCTCTATCTGGTTAGCGTGCGTTTTGACAATAAACTTGCAGCAAAGCTTTTCTTTCAAAAGGCTATGCTGTAAGACTATTTTGTCCTTGCAAACTTTGTACAAAGTATATTTTCGTCTTTGAAGTTCTAAATCCTCCATCTGAACACATATTTATGATCTGAGTTTATGAATATTTTTTGTCAGATGTTACAAATCCTTCCCAAATGCAATCAATTTACAATGACATCACACTAACTGCCACTGTGGCTGTCATGTGACTTATTAATTTGTATGTTCTAAATCGTTTTGTTATAATGTACTCAAACCCCCTGTAGTGTAGTGCAGGATGATATATATGAAATACAACAATAACAAACAGCGTTTACTGGTGTACTCACATTACTTGTGCCTTCTTCAGAATTATTCTTATAAAACTACAAATCTCACTTCAGAAAGTGTTTAATAAAAATAATTCTTTGTAATATACCATACGAGCACTACGTAAGAACTAATGTTTTTGTAATTACTTACCAGTTTGCAAGTAGTTTGTTTTACGTGGTGGTTCCCTTTTCCTCCACTTGGCGCGTCTGTTCTGAAACCAAACCTGTAGAAATACACATGAACTATTCAATTACCAAATATACTACCAAACAAACTTTTATTTATTTATACAAGAAATACACATGAACTATTCAATTACCAAATATACTACCGAACGAACTTTTATTTATTTATACAAGAAATACACATGAACTATTCAATTACCAAATATACTACCAAACAAACTTTTATTTATTTATACAAGAAATACACATGAACTATTCAATTACCAAATATACTACCGAACAAACTTTTATTTATTTATACAAGAAATACACATGAACTATTCAATTACCAAATATACTACCAAACAAACTTTTATTTAGTTTCGCTGTAAGTTAAATCATGAAATAAATCACACGGCTTAGAAATTACTTTTCTTGGGATTTAATTCAGATATTTGAATCGTATAGTAATATGTCAAACAAATAAATTTATGTTTAAATTACACTCAACTCGGAGGAATATCAATGTATTAATTTGTAAATAACTTAGATATGTTCGGTAAGAAAAACTATACTCGCTTTATGCTTCTAAAAATGAATTTATCACTTAAATCCAGAAAAGAAAACTATACTGACACAAAAGGAGAAAAATATTTTTATTGTGACAATAAGATAAAGAACTAGATATGTTTATTTCGGATATTCCCACAAAGTTACACAATGGCTGTCTGTGCTAGCCGTCCCTAATTTCTAACTGATAGAAAGAGAGAAGGTAGGTAGTCAACAAAAAACACCGTCAACTCTCGGGCTACTCTAATGAAATAGTGGCATTTTACCGTCACTCTTATAACGCACACACGGCTCCAGAGTGCAGATCTATTTTTTTCGACAAGGAGACGCGAGCCACAGACCATTGGATTCACAGTCCTACCACTAACCACTAGGCCACGCTTGGTTTTTATTTGTGTAATAAGTTACATAATACTCTGTCAGAATTATGACATATAAACAAAACAAAATACCAATATATATTCTTTTGGACAGAATAAAAACTTTGATAAACTTTCTAACTATTTACTTACCTGTACGCGTGATTCACTAAGGTTTAGCCTAAGGGCAAGCTCTTCACGTGCAAACACGTCTGGATAGGGCGCCCTCTGGAAAGCCCTTTCAAGTTCTTCAAGTTGAAATGCAGTAAAAGTTGTTCTGTTTAAAAATAAATTGTGATAATTTAAAATTCAAGTTTATTTAATAATGTAAAAAAGTGTTTATAGTTCCTGTATTTCATTTAACTTTAAGTACGAATTGAAAAATTCCCAATTTCTTCGGTAATTTCTAAACATGGTAAATAGAGCATGTTTTCGGTTATATATTACGTATCCAATAGCATTCTTCCTCCTCCTCAATTCTTTGGAAACAAGTTTAATTTATAACACATCACCTTAGTTATCATTAACTAGTAATTAGTTATCATTAACAATATTATTGAACATAAACCAAGTATGAAAACCTGATATTTGATATTAGAATACCTGTTGATGTATTTTCACCTGTAAGTAATTGAGTTTTACGCAACTGGCAGTTTTATAGGATCACATGTTTCCAGCAAACTAACTGCGTTCTGTTCAATTATCTTTTACTTTTTTACTGAAGTTACTCTAAATTGCACGATTGAAGCTCAGTCTAAACAAACTTTCTAGAAATCAATCACCGAAGAAGTTTGAAACTAAATATTTTACTATAAAACGCATATCTGTTAGTATCACACACACATAATTAATTTCAATGCTTACCTAGTTTTCTTCTTCTTGGCTGGCTTTTCAGCATTGTTTCCTGTCTCTTGTCTCTTCTCCGTTGACTTAGATTTTGTGGAGTCAGCTGGAACAGAAGAGAAGTGTTCCTTATAGAGGGCGTTCCGATAAACTATATGAAAATAACAAATCAGCTTTTAGATATTTTGTTATTTTTCTGACGACTAACCTGAAAATTTCTAGCAGAAATATTTAAGTAGATTTTCAGCTGTGAAAAAATATTCCAAGACTTTGTTAACATGCACGTTTTCGTTAGTGAATCGACATCATATAGATAACAAGCTTACAATGATATAGTTTAGAATAACAAATGTTTTAACGTTTAGTCGTAATTCTTAGCAACATATTTTAAGATCTAATACATTCAACTGGAATAAGTAATTTCTGATTGATAATAAAGAATGTAGAATTCTTACCAACAGAATTTGGGTTCAGGGTGTTATTAGTATGGACATTGCCTGTCATCGAATCTCGGACGCGCACTGAGTTCGCCAGATTAGCATTAACCGAAGTTGTTGCTATTTGACTGGTCAATGGAAAGCCCATGGTGTTGATATTGTTCATTCCAATTTGTGACTGGCTGAGGTCAGTAGCTTCCTGAAGGCCTAACATCACCTGGATACTGTGAAAATTTCCTCTTGAACTCTCGTTTTTAGAACCTTGCATATCTTTCAATGAAATAAAATAAACGAGTTTATATATTCGATTAAATAAAACATTTGGGTGGTTACTATAAAACTGTATACCAAGTTACCACAGATTATGAATTACAACTCACTACAGATTAAACGGCACAACAACGTGTTTTAAATTCGTCGAAATTTCATCAGACATATATAGTTATTTAGTAAACTTTATTCTAATTTCGAAACAGACATATACCTAGATAACTTAAATAGACTGTACACAGAAAGGCTATTTCTGCGCATGAATCTTTTATTCATGCATGAATTGCAATACAATATTTCCATAAAACTGTATTCATTGATATTAACTTCTGATTAAAGCAAGCTATCAACATAGATCTTAACTAAATATCAATCCGGTCATGACTATAGCTAATTAAGTATACTTTTCTCAAGTTCTTATTTATAATTATTAGAATGCATTGTTCCATCAGATGAGTACGCTCGGTGTTAGCGATATTTTCGGATCAGAACTAAGAAGTAACTTAGAAACTAATGAAATCACTCCAATAGAAAAAAGTGAACTTAAATCAACATACAACAAAACTAAACTTTATAACGATTAGAATACATTAAATCATCATTTGTTTAATCCAGCTGTTTACTGTGAGTTTTACATGGTGTTGAATACATTGAATAATCAGTTATTTAACCCTGCTGTTTACAGTGACAGTTCCATAGTTTTACATGGTGTTGAATACATTGAATCATAAGTTGTTTAACGCAGCTGTTTACAGTGACAGTTCCATAGTTTTCCATGGTGTTGAATCCATTAAATCATCAGTTGTTTAACCCAGCTGTTTACAGTGACAGTTCCATAGTTTTTCATGGTGTTGAATACATTGAATCATCAGTTGTTTAACCCAGCTGTTTACAGTGACAGTTCCATAGTTTTCCATGGTGTTGAATACATTGATGTTGAATACATT
>NW_013665844.1:727027-742628 GCF_000517525.1 Limulus polyphemus | reverse complement strand
AGTTGTTTAACCCAGCTGTTTACAGTGACAGTTCCATAGTTTTTCATGGTGTTGAATACATTGAATCATCAGTTGTTTAACCCAGCTGTTTACAGTGACAGTTCCATAGTTTTTCATGATGTTGAATACATTAAATCATCAGTTGTTTAACCCAGCTGTTTACAGTGACAGTTCCATAGTTTTCCATGGTGTTGAATACATTAAATCATCAGTTGTTTAACCCAGCTATTTACAGTGACAGTTCCATAGTTTTTCATGATGTTGAATACATTAAATCATCAGTTGTTTAACACAGCTGTTTACAGTGACAGTTCCATAGTTTTTCATAGTGTTGAATAAATTTCTATTTTATTTGTGATTGTTTGAAATACGACTTTCGTTGTTTTACTTTTATTCTCAGCTTTGTACCTCAGCCTACGTTACTATGGAGATAATAATAGTTAACTACACTTATAATTCTATTTTCAATATACAGAGTATGCGCTAACTGCTGTCAGAACACTGTATTATAATTCTGTATAATAAATATCAAAGTGTGAATACTACTATCGAGACACTATTTTACAACTAGTTACAATCAACATTACACGCTGTTGTTGTAATGTAGACACTATATTTCAACCTCTTATAATCAATATTAAACGTGAATACTACAATACAGACACTATGTTACAACTAGTTACAATCAACATTACACACTGTTGTTGTAATGTAGACACTATATTTCAACCTGTTATAATCAATATTAAACGTGAATACTACAATACAGACACTATGTTACAACTAGTTACAATCAACATTACACACTGTTGTTGTCATGTGGACAGTATATTTCAACGTGTTATAATTAATATTAAGCGCAATAACTCTTACCATTTCAGGATACGATGTTACAATCTTGTTATCAATAATATTAAACACGGGAGCTGTTATAAAGATATTGTGTCAGAACATTATTATAAAATAAGTATGGGAAGCGTTATAAACAGAACAATACAAGAATCTCAAGTGTTATAACTATATGTTTCCTAGATTCAACGGTATGTTCTATTTATTACTACAGACTTTGAATATATATATATATATATATATATACAGAGAGAGAGGGTTAACTTCACTTTTTGGTCAAAACCAATAGAGATATGAGGGAAAACTGTTAAACGTCGAACACATACAACTTGGTTCACTATTTTTGAAAAGCAGTACTCGACGTAGAATATAAATATATTTATTTATTTATAAGCGCACTTCAATACGAAAGATGAAATCAAAATACAATACCCTATAAATATAATTACAATAAATATCGTAAACATTTAAAGAAACTACAAGCATGACCAAAGATCAAAAACCATAGTCAGCTATGGTCATTTTCTATTATAGTGTTAATTGACTATAAGTGGCACGAGTTACTTAATATACAGCTAATGAATGTAAACTTACCTTTGTGGAGATTATCGAAGCAAGCAGGACTGTAGGGAAGAGATGAGTCTTGCTACGTCTTCGTATCTGCCCACCGTCTACTTAAATTTAACGAGACCCAAATGGCAGAATTGAACGGCAATTGGGTTTAGTTGAAGAGATTTCAATCTGGGTGGAAGCTAAACGCTTTCCTTGCCTGACTTCGTTTTATCTACAAATTAATACGTGGCTCCGCCCAATAGCCGCTTGATTAAACCAATCACGAGTTTCCTGTGCACGTGTGGCTAAACTTGAAGCATCACGTGGCACCATGGTTGGTTGCTCCTCCTTCCTGTTAGATTATTGGTCCTTTTATTATCAAAAACCTTTTATTTGAAAAAATATATAGATATACTTGAATGATGCTATAGGTGACTTGAAAAATATTGCTAATATCCTGTAAAACGTCTTCATGCAGCTAAGAGCTTCGTCCAAATTATTAACCTTTATAAGTTGCACAAGTGTGTCTTCAATTAATGTTCCAGGCATAAAGCATTCTAAGTTGAATAAGTGCAAATAAGGAAGATTATATGTGTATATATAATTTAAACAAAGAAGTACACTTTTCCAAAAGAGAGCATAAATAATACATGCAACTCTTGGTGATTTTATTTATAGATATAATTTTCTAAAGTTCTTATTACAGGTTTCGTGACGCAGCAGCTACTTTTCAGGTACAATTGAAAATTGTAATAGTTTTAATAAATTAAATTTCATATTTTTGAAACTTCTCTTTTTCTATCATTCTCATTTGAGATTTTAACTAAATTTGGTTTGTTATTATTTGAACCAGTGGGTGTTATGTTGCGAAACCAGTAACAAAAAATAAAGTTTTACCTGTTATTATTTGAAGGAGTAGCAGCTAGTCATGAAACTAGTAACAAAAAAGAAAGTTTTACCTGTTATTATTTGAAGGAGTAGCTACTAGTCATGAAACCAGTGACAAAAGAAAGTTTTACTTGTTATTATTATTTGAAGGAGTAGCAGCTAGTCATGAAACCAGTGACAAAAAGAAAGTTTGGTTTACAGTGTAACACAATATGTATATATATATGTGTGTGTGTGTGTGTGTGCGTGTGTGTGTATAACGTGGGATGAAGATGAAATTTCCTAAAAATTGAAGATTAGTAACAAACAGGCAACAAAATTCAAACTCTAGAAACCGAAATTACCGTTCTCACATACTTGCTAAAACCAGCATTAAAGGCAGATGTGAATTACATTTCGTTGTCTCATTCTAAAATAATGAATCATCTCTATGCTTTAATGTAGAGATTATCTTTTCTTGAAGATTTTTTTTCCTATTTTATTCAATCTTTCCTTCCAAAATAACATACACGTCATGGGGTAAGAATCATAACTATTGATCGATCGAGTGTACAATAAGTTTCAGTTCGTAGTTGAACAGTGGGTCTTCCAATCTGAAGTAACATATTTCCATGTCAACATTACACATTTTCTTCCATTACTGTTGAGCATGACCACCGTTTAATAACTGATCATTAGTTTTTAACTTTGATTACCTGACATATTTGTTTGCTCGCTTCTGTATTTGTTTTCCTTACTTTTTTTTTAGTTACTTCTATAAAAATGTAATAGGCTTCGTCGGCGTAACTCTTAGATATTTTGTATTGTTTGTTTTGAATTTCGCGCAAAGCTACACGAGGGCTATCTGCGCTAGCCGTTCCTAATTTAGCAGTGTAAGACTAGAGGGAAGGCAGCTAGTCATCACCACCCACCGCCAACTCTTGGGCTACTCTTTTACCAACGAATAGTGGGATTGACCGTCACATTATAACGCCTCCACGGCTGAAAGGGTGAGCATGTTTGATGGAACGGGGATTCGAACCCGCGACCCTGAGATTGCTAATCGAGCGCCCTAACCACGGGATCCGATATTTTGAATCTGGATAAGACTCTGACGTAGTTACCTATAAACCAGGAGTGCGTAGAAATACTTCCAAAATAACTTAAATTGGCTATACTAACAATACTGTTTAAGCTAAAGCAACATGAGGTAATCTTACAGACAGGCCGATAAGCATGCATAACCATGTATGCTTAACTACGTGCGCTAAGATTTACGTTCTAACACAAATTATTCGTAAAATTTAACACAGAGAAATAGTCATTTTGCTATGTTACTAAAATCTTATACATAAATCATAATGTAACATTTTACAATCTATAATTATAAAATGTCGAGAGATCAGTAAGGAAAAATGGTGTAGATGTATACGACAACAACAGTGCGCTTTCAGTCTTCCTATATCCACGTGCATAAAACACGATCCAGACAAAGGTATAGATGTCTGGGTCATCATTACCCCGACATAGTGGAACAAAACACACACACACATATATACATGGATGTACATATTCTTATAGATACGTTGTAAACGACATACATACACGTAGGTTTGAGCTTATTGGCGTTAATAGAATAATTGAGGAAGTGGGCTGTTGCAAAAGGGTCGGTTTTGGTGTTCTTTATGTCATACTATGGACTTCTCTCACATTCTTTTCTCTGTCTCCGCCTCTCATGGACCAATTATCTATCATTATCCAATTGATGACGTTGACTCGCTTGCTGTTAGGTCGGTGACGAGTAGGGTTCCTCGAAGAGCCATCATCGTAGGAGGGACCAACCGTAAATTATCTTAGTATTAAAGTCTATGGTCTCGGTTGGCCTTTATCAGTAGCTATATTTTTCAGCTCACTGTGTGTTGGTGGAATACTGCACACCGGCCCTTTTTATTCGAAAAGGTTATGAGCAATACTTCAAAAATGCAGAAATAGCGTTATGGAATTATAATATAGAAACTATACAAGATTTGAAAAACAAATTAAACAAAATTTCTAAACCTTGTAAAATGTTTTTTAAAATTCTGTCTAAATCATTTTTATCTTTCTAGATCGCTATTTCATTCTCAGCATGATATAATTTTCAAATGGTCCCTTTAGTGTAGTAATTTAGGATTCATGACAGCATTTTATTGCTCAATTAAAAGTATACTTTGTATTTCCTCACATCTGGGAATTGGTGGACGTTACCATGACTTTGACAGATACTCTTATGTTTGTGCTACTTGAGAGAATTGAAAAAATTGTTCTAACTACAGGCCGCTATAAATTTTTAAACAGTTACAACCACATATAACCACTAACTGTAAACTGTCGCTTACGTTATGATTTCATTCGTAAAGGTTTTAGAACAGTCTATTTCGCCTAAAGTAGTCTAGAATGATCATTCTTCAATTCGCAAGCTGCTGAACATTTCCTGAAGTTGATACTGTAAAACAAAGGAAACGCTAATCAACTGTTCTCATTAAACTTGTATTGCTTTGATTTCTCCCAACTCTGTCTCAAAGCTGAATCTCTCCTTCTGTGGTTATAAGCCTCAAACACTGATAATCTAATCTGCTTAATAAATTGAATGAATGGAAGTATATTGGCAAGAATATAATGATCAAACGAATAGTTTACCAGCAGTGCAGCCCACATGATAAGAACGTTTAATATTAATCAAAATGTGACATGAACAAGCAAACAATACTGCTAGAAAGCTAATAAATAAAGTATGAGACTTGTTTGAATGCTCGAACACAGCATAATTCTGTACAATATGAAATCACAATTATAAATAACACTGTATTACAGGGTGAGTTGCCAAATGAATTGTAAAATTGATAAAGTACATAAACAATCGTAAAACAACATTGAAAATATTCTAAACTTGAATCGAGATGTAGTGTGTGTGTGCATAAATATTTATTATAACAAATTATCTTAGTTTATCATCTTTATTAAGCCGCTAAATGCCAGACTTGATGGCAGAGTTTGAAAAAACAAAATAAAAACAACAACATTAGTTATGGGAAGACTTCTTGCCAAAATTTATGAAATAACTCTTCAAACTAACTGAAGCATGATATTTATTATACTATATAAAAAATACACGTCGAAGTTGAAACAAGTATAGACGTGTGTTTAATGCAGGCACGACAGTCTGATTATCTTGCATGATCACATATGATTTCTTATAACATATTTAAGTCATTTAATTAAATACCTCTAAATTCAAAGTTATATTTTGGTAATTAGAAAACGTTTAGTAATATATGTATATATGTTTTTAGAATCTCGCTTTTGGAGCTTTGATATATCCTTACTGGAGTCTGAACTTTCTAGCGAAACCCACGTTGTCCAACGGCATTTTAAACAAATTATATCAACGCGTATTCTTGAGCTTTCATGGAGAGAGAGTATTCTGAAGGTATAAGAGTATCATGTGATGGTTAATTCAAGCGTATCATGTGACAGTTAATTCGCTAATAAGTGATATATTCCACAAGTGCATTCAAAGCTTCGAGAATTTTCGTTGGACTAAAACCATAGGTAATCATCTGGAAAAACCAAGAGCATTTATTTGTTGTTAAGTGTAAAGCTACACAATAAGCTATCTGTATTATGCCTACTGCGAGTATCGAAACCTAAGTTGTTTACTGGGATAAGTCCACAGACTTGCTGCTAAGGCACAGAAAGCAATCAAGAACGTTGTACAAGCTCCTCTCCAGAAAACATAAATAAAAAATCGCGCTCTGCAATTTGGGGAGTAGTTAACCAGCCTGTTTGGCGCTCAAAGAAGTAGCTTCATTGGGGACTGGGGAAGGGATCACTCAGCAGGTGAGGTTATCCTTTAAGCCCGAGTGATCACGTGAAAATATAATTTCACAAAGTGGCGCTAGAGGGTGGATAGTTTCATGATTTGCCAATAGGGGCAGATAATTATAAAGTGTATAGCTAGGTGCGAATTGTTCCAAATTTTGTCATTGGGTGGGCAATGAGCTCATCTGTTGTGCGCGTGGAAATGTTTTGTTATGTGGCTCGTTTGCAAACCATCAGAATGTGTTGTTGAATATTAAGCTGGATCATGTTATAGAAGCATATTAATACAGTTCTTAATACAACATTAGTTTTGTGTTGTCGTTAAAGTCAACTTTATGGTTTCACTTCAATAACAATAATAAACAATGCTCTTTGTTTGAATATGTAAAATTAACAATTAATATTTTACATTTTGACCATTTGTATAGTTTACTTCGTGGTTTACACATACAAGTATCGATATAGCATAGCCTAAGAGTTTACAATAGCTGCTGTTGCCTTCCCTCTAGTGTATCATTTCAAAATTAGCAAGTAGGTTAGTGCAGATAGCTCCTAAGTAGCTTTGAACAAATATCCAAAAACAAATAAAAATACTTAGAAAATAACCTAAACGAGCAGCCAGTAGACTGGGAGAGTGAGAGTCAAACAGATGCAGTTAGTGTTATCAGTTCTGGTACTGAAGTACTTGAACAGTGTTTAGAGAGTGAAGCCTTAAGTGAAGCAATCTCAATGCTTAAAATAAACATTTCATATTCAATTTCAATTAGAACATCATATACCTTATAGAGAAAAATGAACCACAATATGAATTTCCGACAGGTATGATATCTAATGTAGTGGTCAGGATAGGGATTACCTGGTTGGGTCCTGGTAGCTCATTTGATATGACATTTGATTTCTTAATACTAGTGCGAACTAATGGTCTTAGAGAGAGGTTCCAGTCAGGGCAAATTGTACTAAGAACCCAACCTCTGACTTAGTGGAGTGGTAAGAAAGTTTGGTATTGAATATTGTGAGACAGTAAATGAGCATCTAGCCCAAGGCCTTTATATGACTTTGAACTCCCTTTACTAACTATTGTTTCTCAGCAAGAATAATATCAAATTCATTTGATAAAAGAAAACAGCCTCATGTCTGGATTTTCTTCAGCCCAAAAGTAGGTGTCCATGGAAATCAAAGCCTTGCACCATTTTATGTATTACCTTCTTAGGAGAAATATGCACAAGCCTGATATTCATCAAGAAACACATTATAACAAGCCATATTCCAGAAAATCAGAAGAGTTTAAAAAATCATTGGAGAAAAACGTTGATACTGTTTCACTTCAATTTAAACACCAATAAATAAAAACAGTAGATCAAAACCGTCAACACTTTGTCTTTATTGTGAAAACATCTTCTTTATAGCTGACAAAACACTACACTAAGGGATAACTGCAATGAGGGAAGCATTTACACTATTTACAACTTCTGAATTCACTCATTTCCATGGCCGGATTATACACCAGACACTAAGGCACTCTGCCTTGCCCTACAAAAAAAAAATTGGTCTAAGAAAAATGTTTAATCCCCATGTGTATCGTTGTTTAATTTAAAATAGTTTGCCGAATTTTGTCTAGTTCAGCTTGTGTCTGTGCCTTAACCTAAGAAATCTTTAATCTGGTCATACTCATTTCCTTTTCATCAGGTTAACACCTCCAAGGTTGAAATGCATCTTACAGGTGTTAGAAAGAACAGTGAGGGGACAAACAAAGAGTTCTCCTTATTTCTTCAATGAAAACAGCTATTAGTGATGTGAACCAATCTTATTGTTTGTTTGTTTTCTAAAACATTTTAATTAGCATTTAAATTGTGTATGCGTCTACGAGCTCAATTATCAAAATGTTCTCTAAGTAGTAGGTCTAATAATATATTCCGCTATAAGGAAGTGTCTCTAACAGGCTACTAATATATTCCACTATAAGGAAGTGTCTCTAACAGGCTACTAATATATTCCACTATAAGGAAGTGTCTCTAACAGGCTACTAATATATTCAACTATAAGGAAGTTTTGTCTAACAATCTACTAATATATTCAACTATAAGGAAGTGTCTCTAACATTTTGATGAGCTCATGCCTTCAACTATCTTTATCTCAATTTATCACTCACCGCCTGGTAATATAGCGTATTCGATCATCAACACCTGTTTCTCATCACTCACTAAATTAACTTGTTCAATTAACAACATGCATTTGCCTTTAATTATTCCTTTTATTCACACCAGTCTCTAACTGTGGGTGAATTCGCGTGTAAAACTATCAGTTTTCACTATTTATTGACCATTCTTTCAATAACATTATTTTAACAAATCGGTAACCTCACGTGTTCAGACTTTTGCAACTTTTGAACAATCCATTTTGTCAATTACCAGTTTTCCCTAACTGGGAAGCTCAACTCTCGTATCAATCGGTCTTTTAAAACACAGGATAAAAGGCCAATCTTTAAGATACTGGTCAGTTTTGCTTAAAATCTGCTGTCATTTTTAACTTTTGATAAACGGTGTAAAGTAAAATTTCGAGATTGCTATTGTTGGAATAAAACTTCGAGCAAGGAGAACTCAAGTTTCCACCTATAAAATCTACATTTGTTTGTAAAGTAGAACAAAAGTCATATCGTTCTATATTTCCTTCGCTTACAGATAAGCTATTATACAAGAGTTTCTTATTTATTATTCAGCTGTATATGACAATACTCGGCTTATCAACGAGGGAACGGTGGAAAATAAAACATTTATAACTTTTATGAAAACTATTATTTTCTTTTAAAATTCCTGAAAATGTCATTACGCTTCAGTTTACCATATTTTTATTTTATATTTTTACATAGATCTCGGTGATTCGAATTTTCTTTTCACACCTAATTCCTTACAACGACGGACGCCCTCTGTTTGCATGGGAAGTTTTGTAGCGATCCATTAGATCATTGGAGAAGGACCAACAAGTACTCTCTACGCTGTACTCGAGCGTAATGGTACTCCAGGAAACCCAACAAAACTTGCTTGCCCTGAGGTTAGTGGTTACGCTCCCATGTATTGTTACTTTTTCATAACCGTTCACTTTCTGGAAGCAATGTAAAATTATAATGATAGCGGAGCTTGGTTCAGCTTCAAACTTTACTTGACAACGAGCGTAGAAGTTTCAGATTACATCTCAGACGAGTTTGGAGTGATCGCAAAACGAGTCAAAGGTAGAATTGTGACATGTTCCATCTTTTGATGTGACCATGCAAGAACATATTAGGAAATCATGTGAACGAAGTAAACTAAAATAACACAAAAAATAAATAAACGAGAAAAACATAAGACTGTGATGTTTGTCACATACAACTAGGATACGTGCTACTCCTAGGTTATGGACTATTTATAATTACGTATCAAATTCTGTAAGACCCGGGGTTCGATTCCTTGCGGTGGACAAAGTTCAGGTAGCCCATTGTGTATCTTTACATTAAGAAAACAATAACAACATGGAATTCTCTATAGAGTACATTGAATGTTAACATATTTACCGAAAGTAAACGTTAGCTAAAAGTGTAGTAACCATAGTTTTATATTCAGTTTTTAGTCTTTTATTGTACTTAAATTCAAGACAGATAGTCTTACTGCAGTAAACTGCTCGTTTACATGGATAAAAACAGACAATTTGTCTCTTTTTATGATATTTCGCGATATTTTACTACATCAATCAGTTGTAGCATTATTACATCTTAGTGCATTTTTCGCGGAATTTTGGTACTTCCTCATATAATTTAGATTTATAAAATGTAATCAACTCAGTTTCAATTAGAGGCTTAGCAATAACACTATCAAGCTCAACTGAAGCTTTCATTAGCTGAAAGAGTAAATGTAACAGATATGGGAGACAGAATGACAGTAGCTGTGATTGTATTTTAGACTTGAATCAAAGCAAAGTCCTCAGATTTAAACAATAAGAAAAGTCCATTTGAAATGAAGAAACTATGCAAGCATGTAAATATACTAATTTATATTGAAATACAACAGAGAAGTTACTTGTTGTCTTTTCTTTTCACATTATTGATTAAAGAATACCGTATTTTGAGTTTTCATATAGAAATAGTACTAATTCTACAGTAAGGTCTGAGGACATAAAGGGGGACTTTTTCAGCGAGATCTGGCTTATCTCACTATAAAGAAATGTCAAGAAGTTTGTGTAACGAAATAATTTTATTAAAATTATTATTAATGTGAGACTATATAAAATATTTCCTTCTAAAGACACATCCTTTTCCGCGGAGCGCAAGAAAATTAAGAAACTCCACTACATTACAAAATACGCGAAAACAACAACATAAAAATAAACTACAGGGTTCGACCTTGTATTTTCTTTAATGATCCACGGTTTTATATAATTCAAAATGAATAACTCAGCTTTTAATATAAATTACTTTACAACTCTGACCTTATTCAATTCCAATAAAATATCAGCTTATTAAATTGTTAGCCTTGGGCGAATATTCAAATAAATAATATTCGCCCAAAGCTGCATAACATTATCTGCGCTATAGCCGGATTTTAATTTTGAACTGGCAAACGAGAGTGATAGCAGCTAGACAACAGCGCCCACCGTCAACCGTTGGGATACTTTAATCTAATACTGGGGGCCTCCCAGTGGCACAGCGGAATGTCTACGGACATACAACGCTAGAAACCGGGTATAGATACCCGTGGTGGGCAGAACACAAATATCCCATTATGTAGCTTTGTGCTTAACTTCAAACAGACTAACACTGGGATTTGAAGTTTCCACAGACCTAAAATACAAAGCACGATTTTGCGGCGAATGTATGCAAACCATGGACCTTCAGGTTCATAGTCTGGTACGTTAACCACTAAGTAAAACCCAACCCATTAAAAAAAGGTGCTTTAGTGGAAATTATATACTTTTTTTTCCAGATTGTTTTAAACTTTTATATTTATTGTTACAATTTCGCTTTCCCACTATATGGAATACACGTTTCTTTACATAGATAAAAATATAGGGTGAGGCTACAAAAATTAATGCATTTAAATAGTTTACACATTTACTTTAGTTTTTAATATAAGAGCACACATCTTAATGTGACGTACTGAAGAAATAATATTGCAGTTGTGTGACTTTTTACACTGCCTCTGTATTCAAAGATACACTGATGGCGTGGAACTAAGAAATAACCCCCACGCACACTCTTGCCATAAACCCATGTAAAAGGCGGAAAGTGTGAATAATCAATCAACATCCGCTTGTGCTTAACGCCACAATATTCATTCTTAACAATACCATATGTATCGGAAAAGACCAATAAACCTGGAGGTGATTTACCACAATAGTTCTTTGGTTTGGAAAAATAGGATAATAATTGTCCACTTCAACCCCACTGAACGCCCCGTGTAATTCGTTCCGCTCGTTTTCTCCTCGTGATCGTTCGGGAACACTGCACGTGACGGTAAGCGCCACTATTCAGGTGTCACGTGCCATGTGGCACAGCTAATATGCGGAAACTAACAATCAGACAGAAGGACTAGGGTATACGCTCTGAAATTTAATTTTACAATAATTTCTTGGTTGGATATGAAGTGGGCCTGAACGTGACCTATTAACTAAGTCTTTCTTATTTAAATATCAAGTTATCGTTTAATTTTGTTCGAACAGTTTATTAAACGATACATTGATATTAAAACAAAATAAAGACTAAGTCCAATAGCCCACGTTGAGACGCATTTCATATCTAATAATACATTATTGGAAAATTAAACTGTTCGAACAATATTTGAATTATTTCAGTACACAAATATATACACCGAACAATTTTAAAACTGTTAAAGAGTAATAATAGCAACATACTTTTACTCAGCCCATATTTTAATGCACTAACCACTACCAAAGTAGCTTAATTACAAAAGGACTTATTTTAATACGTTATGAACTGAATCTGTGCATTTTATTTGGAGCTATCAAGCTACCAATGTTGAGGAAACAGCAGCATCCAGAGGCTGGTTCATATGTAGGGAGATATTAATATTGAACGCTTCCCTTTTAACTCATAAAGAGACAAATATGTAGTTCACGCACAACCCTTACTTTCGCCACTTTATATTCTTGTTTAGATGTCTTGATTTGATAATAAGCCAATACTTAAATAGTTATCAGTAATTTAAACGTTATACTTTAGAAACGCCAGCGAATATATATGTAGTCCTAAAACAACTACTAATTTGTTTTTATAGTATTTTATTTCCTTTTGCCTATTTCTTTTTCTCCTTCATTAGAGTATATGTTTCTACCTAGCCAACCAATATGCAATCTCTGTACTTGTACAAATGAGAACAGATGATATAGCCAGCTCTATCTTTGGTAGTTGGACTTCTGTATGGGGCCTCTGGTTGGTCAGCGGTAAGTTTACAGACTTACAACGGCAAAATCTTGGATTCGATTTCCCGCAGTGGACAGAGTGCAGATTGCCCTATAAATGAACAGAACTTAGGTAACGACGACTAGCTTTCGAAAATCACAGCACCTTTCTAAAACAAAGAAATTAATATTTCTATTTGTTAACAAAAGTAAAGGATTTTGGTTTCGTAGTACATTTAAAAATACAGTACCAAGAAAGTGGAAAACAAATAATAACAAAATTCGAAGTTCCTAAACAATACTTCGATATCCAAGAATGGAGATTTGTAAACAGAGCGTAATAATGTGTGAGTTTAATATGATTTGCATCTTTAGTAAAAATAAGCGGGTGTTAACGAAAATACTGTAGCGACTTTTTTAAAGTTCAAAACTCCATTAAAACTTCTAAACGTATTCTACATTTCTGCGTCTTTTCTCGTATAATGGGCGCCGTTTTTCCGTCTTCAACAACCCATAAGAAGCTTAGATGGACACTAATTAAAACTGAGTTCCCATGAGAACTTTGTGATGAAGCTTCCCAGATTTTTTATGAACAGTGGAGTCTTGCCATGATGTTAGTGAATCACAGATGTTATCAGCTCAGTGGCGACCTCCTGTGACGTAAACGCAACGGGAGGTATATCATAGAAGCAGCTGCAAAAAGCACTCGTGCCAGTCGACTCGTTCTTTTCTTACCTTATAATATTTAGTTTTATGTCGTCAGTCGGTGATGTAGCTCATAAAATGTGGAATAACATATTTGTACGTGTTTTGAGAACAAGCCAACCGACAAAGCGCACAAACTTCGGTCATGACAGAAACCCCCGCTTATAGCATTAACAGTAAATTATATTATGTTTGTAGCTGGGATATTATGGTACCTAAATATTTTATATAGGTGCTTACTGCCTACTTTTGTCCTATTAATACTATTATACAATAAATATTAAAAAATGCTTATGATAAAAGCTACTGCATTAAAAGCCGTTTCATAATCTTTGCAATTAACTTGTTTTAAGACTTTTAATCTGTGGTAAAATGACGCATTCAAAAAATATGCTATATTCAGGTATTTAATGCTTGGAAAAATAATTTTAAAGATAACATTCATTAAGTTAAGACTGCGATTGTGTCCATAGCTGCTTATCCAATGCTAAATATATTGTTGTGGTATTTTCATATAGTACTGGTTTCCCCTAAGAGTGACAAGATAGGTCACCTGAATAACTGGAGATTCCCCAGGATATCTTACTGCAAAATAAATCTGTATTCTTTGAGTAACTGAGTCCGCGAGAAATAAAGATAATCTGAACACAAATGTGCAGTCAGAATGAGCAGTCTTTATTTAACACAAATACAATGAAAATACCTACTTTTCTTGCCACAATGGACAGTTGATTCTACTATAAAGTTAGGTTTGAAGATATTAATTAATTTCAGATTCTGAACAAGATTAATTCAATTGATCTCCTGTTCCAGACTGTATTGGCCGTTATCACGTTTCAGACGGAATAAATCTCAATTACTTACTTAACTTGTTAGTTAGTGTCAAAATAACCAAAAGTGTCTAGCGCTACCCACGTGACTGGTCATTCTTAATGAAATTGAAAAGAGGTCATAACCTTAAGAGGTCACATGACTTAAGATGGAAAAGATAAAATACCACAAATACTAGAAGTGACTTTGCAGCTATCTTTACCAAGGGAAAACAAAAGGTACTATTCTAGGTGAATGATACAGAACAATAAATAACAAGAGTGGAAGGTACTTAATAACCCTCTTAATCAATGTGTTATATAGGAACTGTATAAACCTGCCATAGTAACAAATTTTGAAACATTTCATTATTAATACAAGAAGGTAGAAAATACATGGTATGCTTATACATCACACTTGTCCTGCACCTTTTATTTCAGTCTCATTCTCGGCCATCATTAATCTTAACTTTAAAGCCAATAAAATGTACAAATGCGTGTTGGAGAAGGGGGGTCATAACTTTCTATCAGACTGTGAAAAACACCATGCAACACAGACAACAAAACCCTTTAACAAGGAAGTTAATCAGTTACATTAAGATACACTATTAACAACTATTTATTACAAATATAGCATATTGAATTAACACAGTTACATGTTAAGTAATAAAACTAAAACTTTAATATGAATTAATCCATACTTTTAATTATTTATACAATAATACCCTTCAACATAGACAGCATAGTGAATCTGCCATATAGAAAAGTTTGACTAGAATACAATCTACTAATGTATTTCATTACAAATGAAAAATACAATAAAAATATTAAACAAAGAAAAATGACTACAATTCAATAGTTAAACATGAAAAATGTCCTTTAACAGTGATAAGCATACAATACAAGGATCTACTCTTTAACAAAAATAATACCTAAGCAAAGGTTACATAAGAAATACTTTTTAGCTAAGATTAATTTGAAAGACATATAATACATAACATACAATAACACTTTTAACAAATATTAATTAATAGTTACAATGTTAATACAACATAACATGAAACATATAAGACATAGTAAAATAAACCATTTAACAATGAAATAGAACGTAATAAAAGCAAAAATGTCAAACATCAAGAATTAGTTTTAATCATCTTACATAAAAACAAATTAAGATAGAGATTAATTAAAATGAGATAAAAATTATGGTACATATAGTCAAATCCCTTTTAAACATGCATTAAAAACAAAACAATCAAGTACAGATACATTGGCATAATCAAAACTAAAAGAAAATCAAAAGTTAGAAAACAACCTGTTACACAACTATGGCAATAATAAATATTAGGTCGTTAAGAAATTAATGTCACGTTTTGGAACACTTTCATTACCCCCCCCCCCAAAAAAAAATTGTACACCACGTATAACAGTTAAACGAACTACCTAAACGTCATGTTAGTATAGCGTATATAATGTGTAAAGTTTAGTATACTCTAATCCCATATAGTGATTGCACACGACGAGACACACATTCGGCATGTAATGCTGTTTGAATACAAGAAGGGAAACAA
>NW_013665844.1:670808-726003 GCF_000517525.1 Limulus polyphemus | reverse complement strand
TTCGTTTGTTTATGTTGGGTTCTTTGTTTAAAATGACTGTGTTTTTAATAGATATACTATGGTTTTTTTGAGCTGCAATGGTGAAAAACGTGGGACGGTTTTTTATTGTGTTCTGTTAATCTTGTTTCCAATTTTCTTCCTGTTTCTCCTATGTAGAATTCTGGGCAGTTATTGCATGTTATTTTGTAAATGACGTTGGTATTGTGTGATTCTTAAATATCTATTTATATATATAGTACAACTGTGTTAAATATCTATTTATATATATAGTAAATGTGTAGAATGTGTCCTTCTTTCCTCGGTTTGATGGAAAACGATATTCAGCAAAGTAATCAATGGTTCTTGTTACTGGAACCATGCACTTATTTGTATTGTATGGATATTTTCCTCTTAAACTGAGGGTAATTTTACTGTGATACGTACTTATTTTGTAATATGACATTCAGCAGTGGCTCTTATTATATGAATGGATTCACAACGGTTCCTTTATATTTTTTTTGTATTTTTATACAACTATGCACAATACAAAATTAGTTTTCGAAGTAGATAACCAGTTCTGTATGTTCCATGATGGCCATTAACACTATGAGATTTAAATTGTGAGGCACTATTGGACGGTCGTCTACAAAGTACAATTTCATAGAATTTTTGAGAAGTGTCGTTTGTCACGCGAATCAGTAATTTCTTTCAAAAAGCCATACAGCATAAACCCCTCCTACGTCTTCGTCTCATTCATTTAGTGAGGTATGTGGATGTACTGAAATTGCTGGAAAATCTTATAGTATCTCCTCCGTATCAACGTGATAAAATCAGGGTTGTTACTCTGGGGAAGTAGATATTCAGAAGTACACGAAACGACTGAAACAAGCTGGAAGTTCAGACAAGACTATTTCTTTCGGTAATGTGGCAGAATAATGAGGATACTTGAAACATACATATACATTACTTTAAAAATATGCATTAAAACGATGCCTTTATTATATGTTTTAGTTTTATTCAATAACAAAGTTTAATATGAGAGAACAAAAAATTACAATAAGAAAAAACTACTACCTGTTATAACAAAAAGTAAATCATGTGACTCACACACAAACTAAATATGAATATCCTAAAGCCGGGTATAGATACTTTTACGTTTTATATTATTTCCCAGATAGGGGGCCAAAGGCCGCGTGAAGGGATCACCTGTTTTAACCACTTTCACAACTATACAGTAGTGCGCTGTCTGTCAGTCAGTCAGTATACACTAAAATGACGTCATCTAAGGGACGCTTAACGTTAAAATTTGTACCTCCGTGACGTCAGTAAAGTGTGTGCATGCCATGAATCACGAGAAGAATTATGCATTTTGTACGCTGCAACACAGCATGACATATGAACTTGAAAAGCAAGAAATAAATATATTTGTTTACTCTTAATTTGGGGATTATGTACTCTTGAAACATAACACTTTTGGGGATCCTGGGAATTATATTTGGTACGTACTTGTACGTTTGATGTTATATGTAGTTGTAGGTTTGAGATGTTTTTATTAGAATAAGAAAAACTTCAATAAATTGTAATAGTCAAGAATTGTTTTCCCCACATTTTATAAGAAAGAATTATATTTTACCCTATGTTGTTTTAAACTTTAGGTTTTTACAAATATTTTACTATGATGCACAAAGTGCTGTAACTGTAATTTATTTTAAATAAACAATATTTTAAGGCATGTCCTATGCTGTGGTTGGCGTATAAGGTTTTCGTCAATATTTATCTTAGGTATTTTGTGGAGTAAACAGATCTTACTGCTATCTTTAATTTTTATTTTTATTTAATGTGCTAAAGAACGATCTTTAGTATGTGTAGCAATCTTCGTATGTTACACGAATAAATTTCTTCGAAGGAGTATTCTTTGTGTTTTATAAAATGTTTGAGATTATAATCACCCCAACATGTTAATTTTTCAGTGTATGCCCTAAAATAAAATAAAAATTCAACCGTACGATACCCAATAAATATTTAAGACCGCGAAAAGGAGAACATTAAATCATTAATTTATAAATTATAAAATTGTATCATCTGAACTGAACTCAATGAAGTGACTATATGGATTGAAAGTAAGTCGTATATTTTTACGTATTTGAACTAAATGTAAAGCTGATCTACCACTTGTTTGAACTAAATGTAAAGCTGACCTACCACGTGTTTGAACTAAATGTTAAGTTGATCTACCACGTGTTTGAACTAAATGTAAAACTGACCTACCATGTGTTTGAACTAAATGTTAAGCTAATCTACCATGTGTTTGAACTAAATGTTAAGCTGATCTACCACGTGTTTGAACTAAATGTAAAACTGATCTACCACGTGTTTGAATTAAATGTAAAGCTGATCTATCACGTGTTTGGACGAAATGTTAAGCTAATTTACCAGTTAGTCAGTTAAGCCTTTCATTGCTGAAAGTTCGAGTTTTGTTAATCTGTTTGTGCGCTTTCTTCTTATTCTTTGTATTATAGCTATTTTGGTGTTGATTTTATTACTAATGTAGGCTTAACCTCCTATATATTTTTTGTCTCCTGTAAAATAAACTCATGGATTACATATAAGATATGGAGTTGTGTTTCCAGCATAAAAATAAGTTTGCACATAAACTTAATTCTTTTGTGCTTTTAATCCTGTTTATCTATTTTTAAATGTTAAGGAAACATAGAAAATTGAGTACAATTTACGTGCTGTGAATAGAAAGAATTTTGAACTCTTTAAAGAAAGAATAACTACATTTATATTATAAGTCAGGAAATGTTAGATTAATCAGAAAATAGAAAATACAAAACTGTCCAGGTACTACCATACTTAGTTACAATAAATTTGGTTCACTTTTAATTGGATAGCTGGCATACATGAATTAGATATACATAAAAAGATAGGTGCAGCTATTGATTTTGCTTTGTTTAAGACTTAATACAAAGTGTTTATAGTTATACCGATGATAAAAAACTGGACATTAATAAGAGTTCTTATAAGCATTGTTATGCGCCTAGTAATCTATGGAGTGTTTTGTTTTTACACTGCGATAGTTTTAAGAGCTTAACCAAGAGAAACTCTTAGTTAAAAAAACAACAACATAATCTACGGAATGTTTCCTTTTTACACTGCGATAGCTTTAAGTAAGAGCTTAATCCGAGAAACTCTTAGTTAAAAAAACAACAACATAATCTACGGAATGTTTCCTTTTTACACTGCGATAGCTTTAAGTAAGAGCTTAATCCGAGAAACTCTTAGTTAAAAAAACAACAACTTTCTGTTAATTACAGTGATTTTTTTGAAATCAAATTTCTTTATGTTACAAGACTCTATATTGAAAAACAAAATCTTGTTCATTTATTTTTTCATCATTTAGTTAAGTAGGTATTATTAAACAGAGTATAAATGTTTTAGCTCCGTTTTAAAAATGTTGATAACAATTATACAACAACTAATGAGATAATTTTTAACCATTTATTGTTCGATAATGTTAAAATTTTTGATTAAGTTTACTGATAGAATAATTTTGTTGGGTTTTTAAGATTACTGACTTCCTATTATAAAGTATAAATTAAATGTTTCTACCCGTGTTAAATGTTATTACTCATTCTTGTTTTTATTGGCAAAAGGTGGAAGAAGCGCTAAACATAAATAATTTAGATAACACTAAATCGTGTAACCTTTAAATATGAGTTAAAACAGGTATTTTGTTACAAAATTATTTAGAACCTCTTTGGGAGTTATCCAAACAAGTGCGAAACATAAATAAGTTTAGGTAACGCTAAATCATGCATCTTTTCAACTTTGGTTGAAATAGGTATTTCGTTAAAAAAATATTTACTATCTTTGTGAAATTATTCATTTACTTGAGTTATGTCTTAATTTTAATGCATCACTTTTTCGACAAGAACTACTTGCCTTCTACTTCACAATACAAGATTTTCTAATATTGCGTTACGTATTCAAAATATTGCGTCCACCTGTCTTGGCAAAATCTATTTCTACAAAATGTGCTGATTTCTTTCAACGTTAAAATAGACCGAAAAATTATATTTTCAATTGAAACTTTTCAAAATAATCACAATATTATCATAACCAAATAGATCACTGGTGAAAATGTAGATCAAAGAGTTGTCTTTTTTTTTTTGAAATAATTATACTTTCTATAACCAAATTTTCACTGATCATGAAACATATGAATACTTATATGACGGTAACTACATATTGATTCATTTACAAGTATTATTATACTGTGGATTTAGTTAGGAAATACACATAAACTTCGTATATATTGGAAGCAGTGTAGTGTAGAGGTTTGGACTTTTAGAGGCAAGGTTTCTTCGCGACATGCTGTTGCGCCCTTGAATAAAACACTTTATCCCAATCGTTTCAATATTTTCTGTTGTGTAATGGGTATCAGCGAATAGCTATGGGTTAAATTGCGATGGACTGGAGGAATATGTTAGCATTCTTATCCGTTTGTGCCATTGAAACTGGAGATATCTAGGTTACTCTGTGGCGTCTTGGCATGAAATGGAATTAACTTGAACTAACATTCATTAAGATGCTTTACGTTTGTTTGATTATTAACATCACTACGCATGTAAGTGAATGAAATTGCTAAATTTAATCTTGTAGTATATACCAAATGTGAATTAACATTTAAAAGTTTTATATGACGGTTTCAGCTATATTGTTTCTAAGTCCACTTTATTTCGGCATTAATTATTAACCAAAACAATAAGTCCTAAATTTCATTAGTATAATGATATAATTTATTAGCAATTTTTTGAGTTAGAGAAGAAAACTACATTATAATCTTGGGAACTAAATATCTAAATGGGTATTTTTTAGTTTCATAACACCATCGTTTTAATGAAAGTGGTTATAGATTTACTTGATTGTTATCTTGTCACTTTACAATACATATTGTTTCTTTCCTAAAAATATATATATACAATATAATTTATATATCAAAATATCTAAATAAAAAATGCAAATTCTATTGTGATATTTAGTTCAGATGCCTTAAATGTTACCATCAATAAAGGTAGTAGTTTAAATCTGCTATTTTGTTCGTGAAGTATCTAAAAAAACATATGGTAGTAGCGTAAATCTGCTATTTTGATCGTGAAATACCTAAAAAAACATAAGGTAGTAGTGTAAATCTGTTATTTTGTTCGTGAAATATCTAAAAAACATAAGGTAGTAGCTTAAATCTGCTATTTTGATCGTGAAATATCTAAACAAACATAAGGTAGTAGTATAAATCTGTTATTTTGATCGTGAAGTATTTAAAAATAACATAAGGTAGTAGCGTAAGTCTGCTATTTTGATCGTGAAATATCTAAAAAAACATAAGGTAGTAGTGTTAATCTGCTATTTTGTTCGTGAAGTATCTAAAAAACATAAGGTAGTACAGTAAATCTGCTATTTTGATCGTGAAGTATCTAAAAAAACATAAGGTAGTGTGTAAATCTGCTATTTTGATCGTGAAATATCTAAAAAAACATAAGGTAGTAGCGTAAATCTGCTATTGTGATCGTGAAGTATCTAAAAAACATAAGGTAGTAGCGTAAATCTGCTATTTTGATCGTGAAGTATCTAAAAAAACATAAGGTAGTAGTGTAAATCTGTTATTTTGTTCGTGAAGTATCTAAAAAAACATAAGGTAGTACAGTAAATCTGCTATTTTGATCGTGAAGTATCTAAAAAAACATAAGGTAGTAGTGTAAATCTGCTATTTTTATCGTGAAGTATCTAAAAAAACATAAGGTTGTAGTGTAAATCTGCTATTTTTATCGTGAAGTATCTAAAAAACATAAGCTCAGAAAAACTATTAGTTTGTTATTCCGAGCTGACTTTTTCTCATAATTTAGGATGGTATTGTTTAGTTGGAAGACTTTATATTTAAAAAATACAATTCGGTTAATGTTTCTTGCAATCATGTGTTTGATTTACGTTAAGATTCATAGACTTTTTTGGAGAGATTTTGAATGAGTTAGCGATTCTACATTAAGAAATAATATTTATAAATATTTCTGAATTAACGTTCTAGAAATGTGTTTTACATTAAAAGACAGAGACAAAAGAACACTTAGAAAAATATTATCAAATTCAAGTAGTAATCAACGCTAATATGTCTACTACTATATCTGGTTTGTGCTACAAGGTAATCCCAAACTTGAGTTTGTATTTTAGTCCAGTTTTATTTCTCATTAATTTAAAAATAGTTAATGAAAGAGTGATTTCCTTGAGGCGCAATAACAACTAATAACTAATTATGACTTAATTCGAAAGAGTGTTCCCAATTGTTATACTATTCATCGAAAAGTGGAGGTGGATCTAATATACAAGGTGTGTCAAGAAAACCATCTAGTGTTCACTTATCTTTATTCTCGTGAGGTTTTGTTTGTAAGATGCTCAAACACCACATTAAAAACACACAATTCGTTAAGTTGTTTCTTTTTGACAATCGCAAAAGTTTCAAATGTTATGAGTATCACTGAAGGAAATTGTTCGTCAAACGCTTTCTTTTAACCGTACTGAATTTTTCATTTACTGAAAGGATATACTATTAGCGCTTTTCTGCTTTACTAATTCACAAATGGGTTCTTATTTTCTCGACATCTAACGTCTAAATTAACTTTGTGTTTAGTCTCATTACTTTTCTTGATGTACCGACTATCTCATTTCTCACAGCTTCGGCCAGTTGTGTGACGTCAAATAAGTACATTATATTCTTATTTTATAAACTTGAGAAGATGGTAAATTAATGAAGTAAAACGTTTTAAGCTAAAATTATACGTTTTTTAATTATTGCGGAAATAGTACACGGCAATTTTACAAATGCAGATAAATCAATACACAAATTTGATCAGTGTAATTCATCGTTGTGTGCAGTTGAAGGAAATTTGTATTCATACTTCGAATTTAAAGATATTTTCACGGTTAAAAGACAATTTTAAGAAAATTTCGACGTATTTCTTAAAGTATGTTTAGTGAAAAAAATATCTAATTTGCGATATAAACATAAGGAAGAACAGTATTTAACAAATAAAATAGTAAAAGTTCGTTTTAAAAGTAAAGCTAAAAGTAAACACTGAATATCTTTGAGTTTATGAAAACAAACTCTTAGAAGAGGATTTGAGATATATTAGGTCGTGGTGGGCAGAGCACAGATAGCCCTTGGGTAGCTTTGTGCATAATTAAAAACAAACAAACAAACATCGAAACACTTTCATTAACCCCCCCCCCCAAAAAAATGTACATCATATATAATAGATAATTAAAACGTTCGTAAGTGTCAACGATGGTTCAGCAAAGTTTGTTCAGGTGACTTTAGCCTTAAAAACTGTGATGGCAGGGGCCGACATGTTGGAATTGATATTGATGCTCTAAAGACACTTGTTGGGTCTAACCCAAGGCAACACACTCGTGAAATGGCCCTGAAGTTACATGTCTCTCATGAAACAATACGTAAACATCTAAGGAATATGGGAAAACTCCATAAAGAAGGTGTTTGGGTGCCTCGTGTTTCCAACGTGTGGACGTTGCTTCATCTCTTTTGGCGCACAATGCGTGTGAACCATTTTTGGACAGAATTGTCACCAGTGATGAAAAATGGATTCTCTATGCGAATATTTAACGCAAAAAACAATGACTCAGTCCTAGACAAAAACAATTTCCGACCCCAAAAATTGGACTCCATCCGCAGAAAGTGCTGCTTTGCATTTGGAGGGGCATCAAAGGAGTAATTCATTTAGAACTCCCCAATCCACAGCAAATTCTCAATGCAGATATCTATAGTCAGCAACTGGAACGTTTAAATCAAGCCCTTCTTCAGAAACGCCCTTCACTCGTCAATCCGAAAGATGTTCTTTTTCTCCACGACAATGCACGTCCACATGTAGCACGTTTGACGCAACTCAAGATTATGGAGTTGTGTTGGGAAGTTCTCCCCACAAACCATATTCTTCAGATATGGCACCACCAGATTACCATCTTTTTCGTTCGCTGCAACACCATCTTAATGGGAAAATGTATGCAAATGTGGAAGGTGTTAAAGAGGACATCGACATATGTTTTCCTTCAAAGCCAAGTGATTTATTTAATCAGTTGTTCGGGTTTTTTCATCTAAAAAAAAAAGCGTCCAAATACAAAGTCCATAGTTTCTTACAAATTAGAAACTCAAATTACCGATATTGACAAGCTATAGTATATAATAAGAACTTCCTATATTTTCTATTTTTTGAGATATTATTATATTTAGTGAATCAACCAAGGTGGCCCCGCCCACCTCATCCACTTTTAGAAATATTTGCTTACTACACCTCCTTCGATGTACGAGGTGTGTATAATAAATGGAAAGTTCAGAATGTGGTTTTCTCAGCCTTTGCGAAGTGTTTTCTTATTATGGTAGAATCGAAGCAGAGAGGTAAGAGATAATGGAACTCGAAATAGCATATATTTTTAGACCCAAACACAACTTAATTACTAAGCCTGATAAATTATAGTGGAATTCTGTGGTACTTATATAGTACATTATGATTTTTATTATTTTAAAATGCATATATAAAACCTAAAAAAAATATTTTGTTTTACATTCTCCATGTGCGAAATTTGATAAGGCTTAGCAAATTACGGCCAGCAAGTACAAACTTCGAAAGTAAAAGAGGTCATTGTTTTCTAAATTCTGTATATTTTATTTACTTTTCTATATTTTAAGAAAAATAACTGAAAATTATGAGCTTATTTGTAAATATTTACAAATACGTTCTTCATGTTCAGTATTATAGTCGACATGTGATTGCATTTTACAAAATACTGATCCACTAGAACAAAACCAAGACAGGTCACTTTGTAAAGGCCAGTTTTATACTATGGGTAAGGTAACATGATTGCACGTGCTTCGCGTCATTGCAGCCTCTGTAATGTTAGTCAAACACGGCTGAAAGGACAGTAAAATAAAAATAATAAATGCATATAGATGTATAATGTTATGAAATTTAACTTATTTAGACTAAACATTTGTGGTTTCGTGTTATAATTTGTAGTCATTCTGGAAATAAAAAAGGCGTAGTTTATATCTATTTCATCGTTTTTATGGTAGTTAGGAGGTCGGTCAAATCGACCAAATCCATGCAGAGACACAATAGTGAAAATAACAAATAATATGTAGTTTTTCTTAAAAAAAAAAGGGGGGGGGGGCTTGATAATTATTTGGAGGCTATAAAGATTTTGAAATTTGACAATTTTCTGATGCATGAGGGTATTGCCAATCTTAAAATCAAAATTAATTTGCATGTTGGATTGTCAACATTCGAAAAAAAAAAACACATGAGCAAACCATTACTAAAAAATCTTAAACCTTAATTTAAAAATCTGATATTTTATGTACTGATAATATGCAAAAGTTCGTGAAAACACGCATACTGTATTAAAAGTTATAGTATGAAAACTATAACAAGTACAAAATTGTTATGAGGTCGGTCTCTCCGACCCAGTACCATTCCTTTCACTACTACCAGGCTGTTACACTAATAGAGCACTGAGTTCTAGTAGGAACTAAGCGAGGGAGTATACAAATGTGAGCTGACCCAAGCTAGTGGATGCTACTCTTAATTTCTTACCATAAGAATTACTTAACACTGACATCATCTCTCCCTTAGGACTTCTTCTGGATAAAAGTTTGGTACTATCTAGGTGCAACTATAGCTTACTTATACAGGTGTTACTTTCCACCCCACCCCATTAGTACACTCACAGTCTGTATTTTTATGCATCTTTGATTGTGCTTTATATTGAAACAATAAGAAAATATTTAGTAAAACTTTGTGCATAAAAAATATTTCAACCTGCATGACTGAAAATTATTCAATCACAACCAAATAAAATACTGGGTACACCAAGTTATATTTAAGTTGCTTTCTGTTAATTCCATCCACTGTTAATAACTTAATTTACTTATAAATATTTTATTCTGTTCTGTATTACTCTTACCGAAAAACACGAGGTAAAAACTGTGTGAGCTTCCTTGTTACTTCTATCTTTCCATAAAACTTCTCTACCTGCCAAATATTTCAATGCCAAAACTGAAACATAATAGGTGCAATTTATCTTCCAATAATTACTGAAAATCTCTCGCAGTCGAGGATGCGAGTCTTCCATGAGAATCTTATGTGTGGGTGAAAAGATGGTTGATGAAGCTAACCTGGGAGCAACAGAATCTGTTGCATATTGGGCATGTGTTTCCAAGTGGAATAGGTGGCCTTCGATTGTCAATCCTGTTCACAACACGCTGTTTCTATCATTCCCACTTTTCCATCTACTGTTGTTGTCATACATTTTCAAAGTTGTGAGATCCTTGCTTCCAATAATACCTCTCAACTCGGTAAACTTCATGTCATAGTCTTAACGTATAGATCAAATCTTTCTTTTCCATTCATATGTTTCCTAACAGGTGTGTTCTTTGATTATTTTAACATTTCGTGCTGTACACCATTCATGAATGACTTTATATAATCTTCATACAAGTGTGAGACCATAGACATATATTTATTCATATATGTACACTGTTTCATGCATATTTCACCATCAGACATTATAGTATACACCAGCAGTTTATAGCAGTCAGCTCATTTACAAGTTATTTTGTTAACTGTGTTGGGTTACCGTCCACAAGTTATATTTCAATAACTGTTGCCTGTGATGTGTTGCCATCAGACTTGCAGGTTTTTATTTTAGGCATCATAAAATAAAATAAAATTGCAGAATTTAATGAAACTAAGGTTTCTCAGCTAGAATTCTCATCAGCCAGAATCAGTGTTTGTACTTTTACTACAGGACACATATACAGTCAGAGGGAACACGCACAGAGAATTTATATATAAAATTGAACGTCTGAAGAGAATCTAGCAAAGACTGTAAGGTCTGCTCCATAGAACTTCGATCACTAGCTTGGTAATCTAAATGATTTCCTCAAAATGTCGGTTGATGTTTTATCTTCGAAAATCACACAATAACTTTGAAAGCAAAAGTTGTAATATTCTTTAAGTCACTGATTTTTCCAACCACTTGACCATTCTAGATAATGGTAAGTGATTGCCTGATATCCTACAAGTAACTTGTATTGCGAAACTGTTCAATAACTGAAAAGCAAAGGTCGTATGAATCCCTTCAGTTCCGCTAATCTCACGATCAAAAGCCATTCTAGTTCATTATAATTACGTAGATATCACTCTATCTAGTGATAAATATCTCAACGAAATTCCGCTCAATAGCTGAGAAAGCAAAAGTTGCAATGCCCTTTCATCCAAGTTTCCAAACATCTAGCAACTACCTTTAGTTGCATAAACTGTTGATGCACTAGGCATTACACCTACTCACTCCAACCATCATAACTTATGATAATTTAGTGCTGATAATAAACTGCAGTCCATACATCTAGTGAGACAATTCCACTAGATACCTCATAAAGCAAGAAACGGGTTTCTTTTCAATCAATGACTGTCCTAACTCATGATGAATGGTTAGTTATCACTTGATAAACAGTAGATATATCTGTTAAATTCTGCTCAATAGTTCAGAATAAAGGGGTTGCAATGATCTTTCAGCTGAGCTTTTAAATTTCTAGCAACTAGTTTTAGTTCTACAAACTGTTTATGTACTAGGTGTAACATCTAATCACCAAAGATATCTAACTTCTGAAGTAGTCAAGTAGCAATAACACGATGTGATACATACATTGTATTGTGAGATATCACATTATAGCTTGGAAAGCAAGAACCAACATTTTATTTCAGTCACTTATCCTACAATCAGTGACTATCCTAGCTCTTGATGATCAAGTAATACCCATACAATGCAATGCACACATCATACCATGAAATAATACCTGATAACCTGGAAAGCAAGGATCACTACTTTCAGTCAGTGATTGTACAATCAATGTCTGCCCTAGCTATTGATAATAAAATGGTAATCATGCAATGTAGTATGTACAATGTACCTTAAAATGTCACCTGATATCTTGGAAAGACATTTACTTTCAGTCATTAATTATCCTAGCTCTGTATGCTTGGGCTTAATCCAATCCATATCAATCAACTTGGCAGACAAAAATACTTGTCACTCACCTCTAGATCCAACATTTCGTCATATGGATTACTGTGAGTAGCAAGATGTGTACTTTTAGCTCTTTTATCCTTTACCTGTGGATCCAAGAGAGATAAAACAATGTTCTTGTTTTTCTCTGCCTAATCAATTTCTTTATTTGGTTCCTGGTCAAGCCAGTGCACAGTAGGTTCACCAGTAACATATGAAGAAGTTGGTCAATTATGTGCTTTGGCATGTCTTTCAATTTTCATAAATTGTTTGTTAATAGACCAACTCATCAGAGCACAAGCAAAGGTCCTGTCCAACCAGCACTGAACTGTTTCCATGCTATTGATACACACCAAATATACACTTAGTCTCCATGCTGTTATATACAGCTCCTTTTCTATCATATTATGGTCTTTCACAGTTGTCAGTATGTGAACTCTTGCATGTCAACTAACAAATCACTCCCCATATTTTTCAACGTGGACAGAAAACCATCATTAAATATTAGCACAAATACGAGTAACACCTTGATGCCTTCTATTCTTAGTGTTATACAAAGTCTGGAGTATATCTTGCCTTAGAAGTTTGGAAACCAATAGCTGGAGTACAGAAAGAGAACTACAGCTTGAAGGTTGATAATAACAGCACACCTTCCTACACTCGTAATTGCTCAAAAAAGTGTCACAGTTCACTTATGCCCATGCTATATGCTCCTCAGTTTGACCTATCTAAGCTTCACCTTGCTGCACAGCAAGGAGTGCACATGATAGATCTCAATCCTTCAGATGCTCTTCCTAGAGCTTTAGAAGTATTAATTTTGACATTCACCTGCTTGTAGAATCACATACTGTATGACTTGATGTCATTGTGACAGAAATGGTTTCAACTCTCATACAGTGTCCAGGATCAAGACATTCAATAACCAGAGAGATTTTCACCATGCATTGCAAGACAATATGTTGGATTTTCCATGTCGTGGTTCCAAATGATGCTATATGACTAAGTCATAGTATTACAATGTAAACTTTCTACCATACAGGCACTTTTGATAATTTTTCACAAAGCTTAGAACCGCTCACTGTTCTCCATCTAACAATATCTGCATTAAGAAAGCATGACCATACAAGTGATGCACATGATTGAACATTCTACTCTGTCTTGCAGGTGCGATAACACTGCTCTGAATCCACTATCACTGGCATTGGTATTTAGCAAGAATTAACAGTTTTGTCGTAGATATTCCAGTACTGGGACTTCCACTAAAGCATGCTTCAGGGACTGGAATGTTTATTCACACTCCTCACTCCATCTAAAGTGCATATCTATACTAGTGAGATCCAATCATGGTAGGGTGATTTTGGAGAAATTAGCCATAAATCATCAGTAGCATGCAACAAGCCCAAGGAAAATATGGACTTCTTGCTTGATCATGGGATAAAGCTGATCTTTCACTTCTACTATCTTAGTAGGTGCTTTGGAAACTCCATTCCAGCCTACAATATGATGGAGAAATTCCACTTTCATGTTCAAGCCTACTTTTCTTTTTATCCACTGGAATTTCAGTTTCTTCTTTACAAATACTTGAGCACACAACCAAACACTAAGACATCATCAACATGGACCAGACATTTCTTCCATTGTAGCTCCTTCAATTTAAACTCCATTAGCCTCTGAAAAGAGGCAGGTACATCATATCAAATAGCATGATGCAAAACTCATAAAAGCCAACTCATACTATAAGCAGTCTTAGATCTGCTCTGGTTATCTAGTTTGACTTGCCAGTACTTGGATATCAAATCTAAAGTGTTGAGCCAACAGGAACCTTTCAACACATCCAGGTATTCCCATTCATGACAAGGTAAATGTATCAGTATAAATTACTAAATTCATCCACCTAAAATCAATATCTAGGTATACCTTCCTTCTTTCTTTTTCATAATCAATATTGGAGTTGATCAAGCACACTGGAGGTTGTATGATCCAATCCTTTTGCATCTACTACCCCAGTGCTGGTTACCTCCCCAGTTCTCCAAGAAAGCTGCATAGTAGTTGTTTAATAGGAAATATGTATCTTGTATCTAGGTGGTGGTATGTTATTGTTGTCCAGCCCAATTAATCATCTAGTCCCATAAATACATTGGGTCATTCAACTAACAATGGGTCCTAACTGCAGCCATACTCAACAAATGATTTCAACCCTGTCTTTCCTCTCTGATACTGTGTGATAGACACAACTCTATCATTATTACTATTCTCAGTTACCATTACAGTAGGAAGCTAGGTAACCAATTCCACACACAGGACTTCATCCCTCCTCTGACAGATAACTGCTCGAGCTAACTCTGCTTGCTCTTTGCTTATAAAAAAAAAAGAACATTTGATGTGTGGGTTTAATAAACATATTACACAGTACCAACACACCAAACTTTATCTTCAGTAATCCCTGAAACTCCCCTTATACAGTTCCTGTTGGTGGACACCTCTAGTCAATTATGTTTTGTGGCTTCGAATGACCAGAGCTGGGGTGGTTATATTTTGGTTCACAAAGGCTTGGGAGTCCTATACAGACTACCCTCATTCAATTTCACTCACCAGGTACCATATCATTATAATGACTTTCTCTCTCACATGTGCTAGTGCAGTTCACTGTTCCTGGGACAGACCTGACTAGCATCAGATAACTTTCCCATGTGCCATCAATTAATTGGTTGCATAGGTTCTGTAGTATGTCCATCCTAAGGTTTGGTTTAATTTTTGTGCAAAGCTACATGGGGGTTATCTGCACTAGCTATTTCTCATTTAGCAGTGAAAGACTAGAGAAAAGGCAGTGAATAATGGGAGTGACCATCACATTTTAACGCCTCACGGCCGAAAATGTTGAGTGCAATTCGAACCCACGACCTGCAGACAGATTGCGAGTTGAGTGCTCTAATCACCTGACCATGCCAGACCCCCATCTCAGGGATGCTAATGCCAGAACTGAATTCTGCAATAACTATCTTCATTGTATGAGTTATACTACCTAGACATGGTCAGAAATTTACTTCTCCATTCACTTCTAGTTCATTGCTAGTTACTACAACACAGTCATTGTCCACTGGCCATAGTAGTAGTTTTACTTGGAGGGCTTGACATATTACAAGCTTACCATTCTGGCTATTTTTGTGTCTATCAGAAACTTGATCTCTCAGCCCTGAATCTTTATAAATGTGTACAAAGCTCCCCCAAGCCCTAAGAGAGTTGGGTTGACCACCAAACCTTCCAATGCAAGCTGACTGCTATACTTACTCAAATTGGTGGCCAAACCCAAGTTCATTCTGTTATTTTTTCCAGATCTGTAGCAGCAGCATTTAATGCTTGCTGTTAACTCTCCTGGACTTGCCAAGATATTACTTGAAACAGATAATCTTGGCTATTTTGTTGATTCACAAAGTACATGCAGTTCACTTTATAGTAACCCAACATTCCACCTGCAAAACAGACACTTTACTCCTTTCTTCCAGAACTACATCTAGGGAGAGATATCATCAGTTGTGGCATATCACCCATGGGAGGACTGGGATAGCCCTGCCTATTCACTGTAAACCAGTGTGATTGTGCTGCAATGTCAGGATGTGTAGTTGGTTGGTAAAACCTTGGTATGGCTTGTGCTTTATATGATGGAGGTACCAGGATAGGCCAGTCTGTCTGAGGTCCAGTATAGCAGTTTCTGCTATAGGCTTCTTCCTCTCCTCCGATAGGTTTGAAGTTACTACTTTGTACTGACAGAAACTGACTCTGTTAGGATAATATTTCTTATATCCAGGAAGTTCCTTAATGAATTTATCCACTAAAATGTTTTCTCAGTAGGCAGAGGCCATTGTCACGTATGCCTTCCTGTGCAGACAGCACAGGTCATTTGCACAAGCAGCAGGCTTTTAATGGTGCACTTCTTCCAAGCCTTGAACTCAGTTTGATGGCTTACTTAATTTTCCATCGGATCGAATCATCCACACAACCTGGCAAGGACTGTCTTGCAGTCTTAAAGATTTGCTTCAATCAAGTAAATTGACAAAGACTGGACCATTCAAATTTAAAATGTGGCATTGTGTGGCCTTTTATGAAGCCAGCCATTCCAGGCAACTACCTGCCAAAATTCTTCAGGAAATGATCCAGGACTTGCTTTACTGTACCTTTGAAAATTGTGGGAGCATAATTTGCTTTGCTCCAATCATGAAAGCTGTGGTTGTGACCAAAGCCTCTCCTGAGTGAAATCTAGGCCAACACCAAGTTCAAATGTCATTGACATTGTAACAGGACACTTCAGGGTTCTCTAATCTTCGACAAGAGTTTGGTCCCTGGTTTAGGATGGTAGAATGGTGAGTATCCTGGTATTTTATTCAATGATCCATAGCACCATGGCAGGTTACCTCCTGCCTCAGAGAGGTTTTCTATTCTACCCCATAAATCACAATCTTCACTACATGCTTTCCATCTCAGCTTCCAGTAACATACCTCCTGTTGGCAGACATCTCCAGTTTATTATTATGTTGTGGCTTGGACCTATACAAATATTTCTCATCAGGGATCAATTGTTCTTCCTGTTCATAAATCTTCTGAACTGTGAAAAATGCTATTTTCTCAAAATGAAGCCTTTTTAAACTTAATTACAAAAGAACTTGAGTAAAGACAAAATACAGAAAACTCCACAACAAGATATCCTGGTCATGTCAACAAAATTTTCTCCTACCTACCTACTACTTTGTGGTATTTTCAAGTAGCACTGGTTTCTTTTAAGAATGAGAAAATAGGTCCACTGAAGTACAGGAGATCTGTCAAAATATCTACTGGAAAATAATTCTGTCTTCTTTTAGTAACTGAGTTTGCAAGAAATAATGAGAGACTGAATACAAATGTACAATCTTCATTTAAAACAAATACAGTGCAAATATGGACTTTACTTGCCACAATGGACAGTTAGGTTTGAAGACTAACTTGGTTGATCTCCTGTTCCATATTTTATTGACTAAAATCACATTCTAGAATGAATGGATATTGTGTTACTAACTTAACATTATACTTACACAGTGAGACTAGCACTACAAACATGGCTGGTCATTTCCATTGAAACATAAAAGAGGTCATTACCTCAAGAAGTAACCCGATTGCCAGTAGAAAAAATAAATATCTAGCTCAACATACTACAAGTGACCTTGCAAGTTATCTTTCCCATGAGAAGATAAAAGGTACTACTTTAGGTGAATGACACAGAACAATATGTAGCTAGAGAAAAAGGAACATCAAAGACTTTCTTGAATAAGGTGTTAGAGGAAAGTAAATATACCTGCACAAATAAATTTTGAAATATTCCTATGTTATTACAAAAGGGAAGAAAATAATATGTGTATATACCATAATGTATTAATGTTCAAAACAAGTAAAGGTATTTGTACAGAGATAAAACGCAAAATGAAAATTCCTGGCATTAAAATGATGTAATTCAAAACTTCACTGATGTACTTATGTCAGGGGTGAGGTTTTACAGTTTCTATACTTGCCCAGCTCAGCAAACACCTAAGCATGAGGTTAATTTAAGCAGTTTGCCAACTTGACCAGTTTTAAAACGTCTATTTAAAGTAACTCACAATCTTTGTTACATTTGGTTAAGAAAAAAAAGAAAAAAAAAGGCCAACTTCTTAGCAAATTGAACAAGTTTGATTTGACAAGGCCCAACCCAAAAATGACAACATGTTGATAATTCCTTTCTAATTACTGTGTTGATGAGGTTAACTTGTATCATAAGTGTTTCTAGAAAAAATAGTCACAAAAATATCGGATGGAATTTATTATTGTAGGTAAACTTAAGGTAACAAAAATGACACTAGGAAAGCAATCATTTAAAATTTAAATCATAATAATATTAAGTAACTATCAAAATATATTTGATAAAAGATTTTTTTTCCATCAATACATGTTTGTGCTAAAAGACAACATCTGTATGTCAATGAAAAATGCAAAAATTGTTGACCAAGTAGGATAGATTTTTGAAATAATTAAAAGGTCATCCATTAAGAGCTTATTCAATTATAGTCTGGTGAATGCAAGTATACACATATATATATATGTATATTCATACACTACCAAATAACTGCACATCATTTCTATACTCTCCATTGATATTAATATTATAGATAATGACAAAAATTAGTTTTCTAACTATTCTCTAACAAACAGTTAGGTTTTTGTGGGTGATGTCCAAAGATCATTACACTTTTTTGAGTGAAAGTAAATTTTGTGAAAACCCTCTTTTGGTGAAATTAGATATGATACACAAAATAAGAGGTACCCACATCTGTAAAAGTAAATGTACATAACAAACTATGGACTGTTTCTGTTACAACGTAAATTAGATTAAAAAAGGAGGAAAAGGATAGGTTCAACTGAATAACATTTTACAAAGAAGTTCAAATTCACACAAGCATTTCTAAACAATATAATGCTATGCTAGTTGGTAACAGATACCCATGTGTTTCTCTGTGCTTCTTTAGTTGTGTCATATCCTTATTTCATAGGTATTTACCATCAAAGATTCATGCAATACAAACATATCAACTGGAAACACACACACAGCAGAGACAAATAGATAGGATATAAATCAATTCAATAATTCACTATATGTTACTAACTTCAAGAAATATCAGTTAAGAGCATATTAAGTAGTTAAGTGTCAATTGCATTTGTAAGCATGCATAATTTATTCTTTTACAAATAATACATTACATTTCTGATAGAAGAAACAAGTATGACAGTTTGGTTTAAAAATATATGCTAGTTTATTATTTTGTTACTTGTACATTTTACTGTGTAAAACCTATGAAACTTATACATGAATTAAATTTTGTACAAACTTTTAATTTTATTTACAAAAGAGATCCTATCTACAATAGATAAGAACAATTACAGTGATAATAGCAGAAAAGTTGAGCCATTTACATTTATGACATTTGTTCACAGGTACAAGCTTATATACTGATACCTAATATATTTTGAAACAAAATTTGACAATTAGTAATGTATAAAAAAACAAAAATAGTACATATGTTTAAATCTACTTAGATTTATTGTTTTTTCAAAGCATATTTTGTAGTTAAAATTTCATTCGTGCTGTCTTTTGCTATGTTAGTTTAAAAACTGTTTATTATTCATAACAATAAATTTGAAGATAAAACTTAAAGCAAAGTACCTGTTATTTTCAATACTTCATAAAGATTTTGGCAAGTGGTTCCCAATGAAACAATTTTTTACAATTAGTTTGTTCTTATAAATTTGACAATTTTAGAATATCTAAATTTATTTACAATTGAAAACATTTTAGTGAATACAGCTGCATTTATATTAAATATTCTTTACTTAGCTGCAAGATCTAACGACTTTTGCATCTGATTTTACCTAAAGAATAAAAATTAAAATGATTACTGTAAATGTTTGTACAAATGTAGGGGTAAAATGTATGCAAAATATTTAATGCATCTTATTTAAATACAAATGTTTGAACATAGATGAAGATTAATTCTAAGTTTCATCCTTGAAAGTCATCACAAATAGTTTGATAAATGATGAAACTTATAAAGCACATATAAATGTATATAACGTTTACATAGTTCTTAATATTAAAAACATGTAAAAAAAGACACAAAAGTATATCACAGTTCTTATTAACTTATTCAATCTCTTCTACTGATAGATCATCATCACTTCCCCATGAAGTCACAGTAACAAGGGAACCTTTCCCTGTGGAAGAACTTGTCCCTGGGTTCTGTTCTTTCTTTCCAGGTAACAAATCTGCAGAAAGAATGTGTAATGAGATATAAAGTCTCAGAGAGATGCAATACTAGGCTTAGCTATTTGAATTGGGTAAAAATATTTTCCTAGTGTAAAGTACTGGATAATAACAATGTTTCAGGTATAGGCCTTTCATCAGGTAAGGTTTGAATGATTAAACACTATAAGACACTACCTGATGAAAGAACTAATTCCAAAACATTGTGAAAATTAATTTATTATTAAGTGAATTTCATCCATCTCTTCTATTATTTTTGTCAATTAGATCATTTAAAAACATTTTTTTAGTCTATTTGGTTGAAAAGACATCTTTTTTGGAGAACTATCCTACATTTTGATATATGTGTATTTCTTTCCAACCAAGTTGACTGATGTGAAAAAAGTTGACTCAAGTTGAACTTCTTTAAGCTAGTTTCTAATACACCAAATTAAATGATATAAAAATCATTTGAAATAATTACCATTTTACCAGCAAAAATACTGTAAAAAATATTTAGATTGTATATCATATAATCAGTGCCACAATCTACCAAATGTAATAACACATAAAAGTATGAAACAAAAATCTGGAAAAAAAAACACATAATACCTTTATGCTTAACTTCTAAGATTATAAATTTTTCTTAAAATTCTTCTAATTAACTTATTCTTTTATGTGGTAATGATACCTTGATATTTAAAAGAAATTACTGAAACAACCCCTTTCGATCGAATGCAATACAATTTTGTTTTAAAATTTGCATGTATTATAATTGTTTATTATTATTATCTTAGGTTTTCATAATTCAAAAGTATCACAAGCAATGTTTAAAAATTATTAAAATGGCTAAATAACATAAGTTAAAAACAAATGTTTTGCCACATATACTGCATTATCATTACCAGAATAATCACACACTCAGATTTCTTTCTGGAAAGAGATACTGAATTTATGAATATTAATTGTATACTTTTATCTTTTCAACTACACCAAATGCAAATGTGATTATAAAATTATTTAGTTCCCATATGCATCACATTTTCCATTAGTGACAGTTTGTGGATATAATGTCTGATGGTTATAAGTGTTAAAAGTGTATTTTATGGAATGATTTAAGTGGGATGGCACAAAATTAGGACAAGTGAGAAGACGACAAAAACAACAACAGGCAAAAATAGAGTTTATTTTCTTTCTCATCCTTTCAATATATAAATAGTATTAGAAAAAGTTCTTTGCCATTTTTTTGAGATAACCAATAAGCTAAAGAATTTGACCAATTTCTCATTTTCATCTATTTTTGAACAGTTTTCAGTTAGCTTTATAATCAAATTTCCATGTACAAAAGTATCTCGCCAACTCTGCCTACTCGTCTTTTTCAGGCTACATTCAGTAAATAGAATATTATCTAAGCATGTCAAATTCTTAAGTACAGAAGTAAAGAAAAAACTATTAAAAAAAGGAAGTAAATGTAGGGATGGCTAATGTCAATCCTTCAAAAACAATGCAAACAAGATAGTAGAGATGACATTTACATCATCCCTATATAATAGCACAGGCAGACAGTGTAGTAGAATGTTCACTGACAAAAATAGGGTAAATTAAACTCAGTTGTGCATATTGCTATATGTTAATTCTTGCTTTTGCTATCATGTAGGGATGATAATGCACCTTCCATCCCTACTATCTTGTTGGCATTGCTTTTGAAGGATTGATATTAGTCAACCCTACAGTGTTTCAATATATATAAGAAGGTTGTATTTATAATAAAGTTCTAAATACAATAAAGTACAACTGAAATATTTATTGTTTATCTATTACTGGCTGGTAATTCCTGTTTCAACCTGTACTTAAGCTTTTTAAGGGAGCATCAAATTTCTGTAAGAAAGCTAACTTCAAGGGGTAATGATAACAATGTTTGCACTAGAATAATGATTTTTTAAAATTACTACTAGTTATTAATAATACCTATAAAAGTGGATATCCCGTTTGAAACTACACCACCTCAGTGAATTTGGGTAACATCATTTGTTTGATTTTGGAGTTATCATGTAAGAAAAAAACAACAGAAGAAAGAAGAACAAGAAATTCAAACTTTATGCTATGATATTTACAGAACTTGTAACTCAGTCATTACACAGATATTGTTGTAAAAGGAAACACTGTATAGTGCTGTAATGTTCTGATGACCTATTGAGGAGATATTTAACATATCACTTTGATGAACAATCCCAGCCATCCCGAAATAGGCAGGGCTACTGCCTACCTGATACCATTAAATTTGTAATGCCTTTTGAATCTTATTATAAAACAAACTTGTCAGCCCATTCACAATTTTTTGTCACCCAGAATTTTTATGACTCAAAAAAAACTACCACCAAACAGCCCACATGGCAAAAACCTCTGAATATGTGCCACTGAATGAACTCTTCTAATCACAATTCATATTGACCAATGATAACTAGAGAAAATGTGTATATTTGTTGCAATTATAAACTGTTGAAGAAACTAATTAACAGAAGCAAGAAAATAATTTTTGTATTAGTATTTAATTTATCGTTATGGGATAACAAAAGATATCACTGTAACTTTTCTAAATCTTGGCAAGTTCCTGATTATTATTTAAACAGTGCTGCCTTATGTGTGACATAAGACCAATCATGTGCAATTTCTACTGCAAACAATATTTATAGCATAAACAATAGCTTCACTAACCCTTTAAACTCCTGTAGTGTGTTATAATCAACAGAAAACACTCAGGAGAGTTCATGATGGCAGTTGATTTGATCAGTGCCCACAACCAAGTAGTGAGTATGCTTGAACACAATACATTACCAATACAACAGACTCAGCTCTAGAAGTGCTCCAGCTACAAAACTACTTGAGGCCAGGACATGTGGATATATCCAAAATTATGATTCGGGAAATAGATGGAAATTTTTAGAAGAACAGTTGCTTTGAATACTTTTAGATGTAAGTAATTTATCCAGTGAGAATAAATATATTGAAAATGACACATAACAGTGCCCTAAATACTACTTGTGATACAAAGAACTTAAGAACAGTTTAGCTTGTAGAATTACTAAGCTTAGTTACATTCAAGATAACTGATCTCACAGTATCATATATATATATATATATTAAAAGGGAAAACTGTGTAGTTTACTTTTTACAGTTGGGAGCATTAGGTTAATTAATTAATTTTGTTTCAAAGCTTCATTTCTGGCACTGCACTCATGTTATAATACAGAATTAGAAATGAATCAATGTATTAACCTGAATGGTAATTTGATTTTAATAGCTCATAGTTGGAGTAATTTCTGCACTTTTATTAAATATTTTCCTTCTACAGTTTTCATGTCACAAGTTCAGTGTTTACCCTACTGATGAGAATCATCACAACACATACTCATCAAGACTTTGAAAGCTCAATCAATTTTTTCTTCCTTTCTAAAAATCACTTTATAAATTGTGGGGAACCATCTATCCATCTGTTATTTAGTACTTTGCTTTCTGTGACATCAGGTTAATTAACTCTAATTACAACTCTCAGTGTATCTATATAAATATAATAGTACTGTCTGTTGTATGTCCACGTAACTACTTTGCAGGGTGTGGATGGATCTTCACCAAAACTGGTACGGAGGTTCATTAGGTCCATGCAGGTTTTCAGTTTTGCAGTTTTTATGAGAGTTTTTGTATTTTTTACCACTACTTCGCTCCCTGTTGATGGATCTTCACCAAATTTGACATGAAGGTTTGTTGGGTCCATTGGGAGATACATATAATTTTTCACTTTTGCAATTTGTGGTTTTTATGGGCATTTTTTACAATTACATATAAGGGAAGCAACTTTTCATGTTCTAAGATAACCTTTCAGGGGATGGTTACTTCAGATAGTTAATAACTATATTCAAAATATCATCAAGGGAATTCATGGTGGTATAAATATATTACCTTTTACTCAAAAATAAGAAACTAAAAAGCTACACTTTTCACAGTGCTTGTACATTTTGCTATTACTGCTATATGCATTAGGGTTCAATTTAAAGTAATAGATACCATATTAAAAATATTAATATGTTTGAAATTTCTCACCTTTCTTTGATGAGCTTGAGTCCCAGCAACTACTGCTACCTGTGTTATTCAGACTTCCCATTTCCTTACTAGCTAGTGCTTTACTCCTGTTTGTATAAAAAAAACATATGTTAAATAATTTAGCTACACAATGGCCTAACAAGTCCCTAATTCTAGAATTATAAGCCATCAAGCATAACAATGAGTCATCACAGGATGTGTTGCTAAATAAAGAAAATTAAATATAATTAAAATTATTTTTCATTAATATTTATAAAGCAGTTGAAACAACATATAAATTGCAAAATGTTTATGTAAATTTAAAGAACAATCTTTAGGTTTATGTTTTTTACTGTGATAATTGCAATTAATGCATACATGTAAACTTATTAAATTAAAATATATCACTTAACAACAGATATGTGTACCACAAATCTTTGCTATTGCTTTACTGTTTACCTGAGGGAGGAATGTAATGCAATATTGGGATCCCTGATTAATTAGAGCAATGGAAAGATATAAACATTAAGGCAAGTCTAAAAATTAAGAAATGAGAGTTAAGCCACTTGTTGATCATATCAACATGTATAACACCAAAAATATGTGCATATTTCCCTAAGCAGGAAATATATTATTATTTAAATAGCAATGAGGTGAAACATCTAAGAACAGGTAATAATCTACTCAGCATCATATAATTTGTGCTCATATAACTATACTACTATTAACATACAATATAGAAAAAAACAAATGTTAACATAGTAAAAAAAGAAAATGGATTTAAGTGATATGTAACTTACAATATATATGCATGGCAAATTTACAAATATGTCATCAAACAAATTACACAGTTAATACAGCTATGATCTATGTTTAATAGACATGATTAACATATTTTAAGTCTGGGAAAACATTAAATTAAAAACAATGCTTTAAAATGAAGCAACTATTAAATCACAGTAACAATCACCCATAATTTTTTACAAACTTCTATTAAAATATTATAATTATGCAATAAGTTAGTTATATCTATTTGAATAAAATATTTATATCCATCTATAGGGTTGGCCTATAAGGCTTGTTTTGTTTGTACTTGTAGTTAAGCACAAAGCTACAGAATGGAATATCTGTGCTCTGCCACTGGGGGCACCTATAAGGCAATGGCTTGAAACATGTACTGTAACTGAATCCCATAAAATTTAATTTTCTATGACAAATTTAAGAAACAAATTTTCTTTCCTAGATACTATATATATACTATATATATATACTATATATAGATACTATATATATACTATACTAGCTTTGTCAGAATGTGGATACTTTATAGTAAAATACTTGTACTTGTTATCACGACAATATGAAAGCCATAAAATGTCTTTTTAATTTAATTTTTACACATTAAACTCTCAGCTTAAAATATTTATCTAAACAGTTATGTACAGATTTTTTTATATGGAGATTGTCAGGGAGGAGATGCGAGTACAATAATAATCATCCACTGAAAATACTAGAGCTGAAAGTTGGTGTTACCAATCTCAACCACACTTTATTATGGGAAATGTGAACAGATAACAGGAATTGACATTCTACAGGTAAACCACAAATAATACAAATAAAATCAATAATAAAGAAAAATCCTATAGTTTAAAATTACTTGTGGAGTAAAAATCAATGTGAAGAATAAGATAAACTAGAAAATTTTAAACATACCAGAACAAAAACAATGTGCAGATGATAACAGCAGAATAATGTGTACAGGACATGGCCTACTCTCTGACAATATAATTGAAGTCACTAAAGGTCAACTTTAACATCATATACTTCTAAACTTTTATTAATATGCATCAGACACCAAAATTGTTAACTGCAAAGGTTAGTAGATAATAACAAATGCAACACTTCAAACCAAAAATTAGCAAAGTCACTCCACAACAACAGCAGTTATGAGACATAAATGCAAATGAGGTAAACATCGTAAAGAGTATTATGAAATGGTGGTAAACAATCAATAGCTGTGTTCAAAGTCTTGTCCAAATACATCAAACATTTTGGTTTCACTGTCACTAGTTGCTACTGTTCTTGGTCTGAATACATGACAACTATGCGTAAGTGAGTCAGTAGTATGCAGCCACTGACACACATTTCCATCCTCTGATGTGAAGGATAAATGTCCTCTAGAAACCATTTGGCATGTTAAACTTTCAATCAACTTAGTACTGTGCCATTGTTTGGATGATTTGGAATCAGCTGCAGAAAAATGTTTGTGTGCTACAAATGTAAAGGACTTTTGTTTTAATACTTTTTAAACTCTTGGAGAGTTCAATGGTCCAATAACCTGTTTATGCAAAATTCTAACCTTACAATACAAAACTGGATTTGTGTAACAACCTTTGCTGTAGTCAGATTACAATCTTCTGTGGCACAACTCCATATGCATGTCAAGTGTGAATTATTGTCCATAAGTGTTGTTATTGAGGAGCGAGTTTGGTAACATTTGTTAATGTCTACACCTTTTCCCTTGAAATTTTGGATGTTTATGTATTTTAATGAAATTTCTGAAGGACATGTTCTTGAATGACATAGTAAAAGGGGTAAACCTACAGCACCTAATTCCATACAGCTAAAACGTTTTTCCTAAAACTTCCCATTTCTAAATTAATTGCATGTCAATGAACTTTTAAATTAATCTTAAAAAAAAAGGTAGAACAAGGGCAGAGTGGACAATTGTGTAAGAGATAAGCATGGTACTGTAAAAGAGGTAGCAGTGTAAATATTTATATAATGATGGTAATAAAAGGGTGTAAAGGAGGATAGTAGTGCAAAAGTTTAACAGCCATCTAGCAGTTGGTTACTCTTACACCAGAAATAGCTGACCACAAGTGGTCAAAATCGTAAATATCTCAAATGAAGATGCAAAATAAGAATAATTTGTAATCTCAGTATACCATATGTAAAGATTGTATAATAGGTAAAATATGTCAGAATACTAGAAAGATAATCCAATACTTCAAAACTACAGTTTTAAACACGTTTTCTTGACTAAACGTTGAATAATTATCTTACTTAAAGTTTCCACTAGCCTACCTCCTCTTTCCTAGTTCATCTTTCTAAAACTACTAAAGTAGGAAGGAAGGCAGGAGTGGGCATAAATATTATATCTATTTGAAATTATTTAAAAAAATGTTAGCTTCAAGTTATGTACACACATGTATATGTTAAACAACCTCTGCATGTGAATTTAGCTGGAAATCTAATAATGGAGAAAACTAATTCAATGCCTAGAACTAAGTGTGTGTATATAAAGGAAGTTTTTTTTTATAACTAACATAATCATGTATGATATGCACTGTTAAGTTCAGATTAATGGTGTACCTAAAACTAATGATGTATTTATCAGCCCTAAATAAAGCACTTGAGTTAAATGGCGTAACTGAAACTTTTTCTTTAATATTTTTAACACTATTTGTGGAATTCAATTCTTGCAAGAAAATACTTAAAAAAAAGAAAAAGATACATAGTTCATCCAACTGAGTGGGGAACAAAACGTGTTGGAAGAAATTATTAAATGAAAGAATAAAACAAATAAATTATGTGGATCAACACATTTTTCGATATGATTTTTGTTACCTTGACTTACAAATGTCTTAATGTAGAACTTATCTTCAAGAGTTATGTAAAAATTGTAGTAAATAAATACTTTAGTTTATACACAATTTTTTTTAACTTACTGTTTTTTTCTGTTTGTTTGAACACTTTCATCTGATGAATCAGACAGATCATCATGATCACTTGTTTGGTTTCTCTGGATATGTGAAAAAAACAAGATCAATCAAAGGATGATAAAAATATCGTTTAATTTGTTTTCAATGTTTTTATGAACACAATTACTCATTGTGATCATTGATGGTTCTCTAGACCATATTTACATGCTTCATTTATTTATGCCAATAATGTATATTGCTTTAAAGGTAAATGCAGTGAAAATATGATATTATCAATCTAATAACTGATGGTCTTTCTGATGCTTACATACAGCAAGTGAAGTTGATAAATTTTATAGAATATCTCTCTTCACAAAAGTAATACAAATTATTACCAACACAACTGTGCCATTTTCTTTTCAATGGGCATATTCTTTTGGCTGCAGCTCTATTTCTTGGATCACCACAAATTATATTTTGCAACTGTTTTAAATTTTTACTCATAGCAATAAAGGGTGTAAAGTTAGGAAGTTTAGGAACCATAACTCCAGAATTATGGACAAAATTGGTAAATTTGTGAGGGCCAAAAGGACTGTTTAAAAATCTTTAAAATAACATCTCTATTATTATTTTTTTCTAACCCTACCCAAATGCTGTGAAAAGCCAGAGCTGAAGAATTTGTTTATTTATTACAACATTAACCAGGTAGACTATAAGCACATGATGGAATATTATTTATATATATTAAATACTTAAATCAATGACTAATTTTCTGGAGACACCAATATTTATATTAAAGAAAAAAGGAAATTTAGGAAGCAATTTCTCTTTAAATATAAATTTTTGGAACTATTTCTTTAAAAAAATGGCTTTTAGAAACCATTTTTTAAACTTAGGTTTAATTAAATATGGTTGCCTTTCCCACAAGAACATTTCTTTCTACACTAAAATGCCTAATGATGCCATTAAGGCTTGCACTTGGACTTGCTTTCTTGTATAAACAAACATCACATTTTAATGATGCTGACACTTCTTTGCATCTTTATTTTGGATCATTGTGACTTGACATGAATGTAGTATAAATCACTCTTATGACCTCTCGATACCGGATATATTTGAGGTGTATATCCCTACTATGAAAGTCATTCTTAGAAAAACTGTTGTAAACCAGTACACATCAGATAATGCAGTTGTTTTGTGGTAAACAACTATCACCTCGTTTCTTGCTCCGATAGACCCCTATTTGACTATCATGAAGTCATGTATAGATTATTGAATTATGTGTCCATAGGAAATGCATGTATGTTATTTTTGGATTTGCAATTTGAATATGTGAATTATAGATTAAATTTCCTATTGTGAAGACCTGTCTATATGAAAAAATAATCTAGACTGTCAATGTCTGGTCTTACAAGGGTTCACTGTAGAAGATTCTTTTTAGCAACACTACTGTATAATACAACAGAAATATATTTCATTAAGATGTATCTTTTTTACAGAAGTTCTCTAAACTGTAACATAAGACAGAATAACCCTATAATATAATTACCTATATTATTTAATGAAAACTACACAAAATTAACTATACTTGGTCTATTAAATGTTTTAACACTACATTCTTTATTCAGTCCTTCAGGGTTTTTCAAGAAAAAGATTGTATTACAATACTTCAACCATACTATATCCAAAAAACACAGTAGTATTTGGAACACTATAAGACATTTGTTACAACAACAATTGTTATGTCATTAACATCTTTTTGTAAGTGGGAAAACATAATCATAATTAATTATTCTTGTCATAAGACATTAGTACAAGGCCAATAATATTTTTAAACACTACTATGTTGCATCTCACCCAGCCTGATGAGCTCTGTATTGAGCAAAATGAGTTACTGACAGTGAATATAGCTAAAACACTGTGTTGAAATACTATTATAAATTATTTTTCTTCTTGAAAAATCCTAATCAACACAGTGGCAAATGTATATAAACCAGATTACTCTAAATGGAGAGAACACCACAAAAAATGCTAGAAATAATTCTTACTTGCATAACAATACTTGGATTCTTATGCTGTGTTTTTGGTTTTAGCACATCTACAGCACCACTAGGAGGTTTTATTGAACGATTTGAAATCATCTGCTCCATAACTTGAGTTATTTCTGCAACTTTTTGACCCCTACCTTCATGAACCGTGACAATATTTGGTTCAACTCTTCTCACAACAGGCCTTACAGTGTCAGAGAATTCTTCTTCACTACTAGAAAGAGAACAGAAAGTTACAATTTTTTTACATATGAGTATTCATAAAAACAACATTTTCAATCTGACCTGTTGTTTTAAAACTGAGTAAGATACTTGTGTATAGCCTACAGTACAGTAAATATAGGACTGAATAGTCTAGTAAAAACTCTGCAGGTAGACTTAATACCTTTGTTACATAAAAGAAATAAAATTAACTTGAAATATTTAATTGGGAAAATATCATTCATGCTGACCACTAACTGGCATCACAGGAACTTTGTGTCCAAGAAAAATAAAGCTGCATAAGATTGTAAACAAACCACTTACAAAAATATTAACTTCCATAAACCTTATATGATTCTTGTTTGTCACATTGAAAGATGTTTATATATAAGTCACAAATCCTTTACTCAGTTCTGTTAAATAGCTAAAATAAATGGTTTTATCCATTTCTATAAAGCCTTTTTTAACCTATGTGTTTTTCTAACATCATGAATGGTTTTATTATAGTCATTGTAAAAATAAAGCTTTTGAAATTACATTTTTCTTCATTTAACTTATATTTAAGCCATCATATCACATTGTGATTTGGTCATTTCAGCATTTTATTTTTTTCTCATTTCTGTTAAATAAGAAGTAGTTTTATTATATTCATTATAGAAAGCTCTCAAGATTCAATTTAAAAGGGAGTTGAAACAATAAAAAAGACAGCAATGGTTTGCAGTTGGTTTCTTAACTTGTATCTCATTAATTGTCAGAAAATAATGGTAAATTTGTTGAAATCAGCTCATCATTTCAACCAATAGCAGCAACTCAAAACCCTGCTTCTTGACCAAATTCAGTGAGAGCTGATCACAGAGGTGATACCAATTGTCAACGTCCAACTAACAAGGGTTCATTGTATATAATTTCTTTGTAACAACAATACTGTATATTATAAAATAAATATTCATTTTTATTGAGATATTTTTATTTTTATTTCAGCTGGTGAAGTCCACGCTTAGAAATACATGCTTTGCATGAAATCTAAAGTGTAACTCATGGTTCAGGTCATAGTTTAATATACAGAACATTACAGGATACACTGTTTTTATATATTTTTGTTATTTTAGATTTTTGCAATTTTTTAAAACATGAATAACAAGAATAATATAAATGTTAAAGTAGACATTCTTGCACTTGATCTAAGATTGTTTCAAACTGCATATTAAAAGTGAAACAGTGCTTCTAGCAGATGTAGCTTAGATGCATTAATACCTCAGAAATGGTGATACTATCTGTTCTAACTTTTTTATATGACTTGGCCATTGGAACTTCCATTCCTCTCAATAATGTTGAAAATATAATAGAAGTGAATATATATACACAAAATCTACAGTTTTATAATTCTCTATTTCACTTAATCTAAACCTGTATACACTGAGTTTCTTTAGCAGCATTTAACAGAACATATGAATGATTGATTCTTAGTACGCCATTGTGTACAACATTATACAGGATGGTCCAAAATGATCTTTCCTGTTTTAACTAAATAAATATAATCATATATTTTTAAACATCTTGTACCCAACTCAAATAGTTTTTATTGAGGTTCAACATTACTGGTTCTCAGCATGTCTAACAAATATTCAATTTCAATCCACATTCAATGCAACATGCCCACAGGTACAGTGGTGATGGCATCTGCTTTCCTGGTCTTTAGCTCTGTGAAGTTTGCTATAGATATGCAATACATAATATTCTTAGTATAACCCCAATGTAAGAAGTCGAGAGGAGTGGTGTCCGGCAAATACGGAGGCCACAATATTGGCCCACCATGCAAGCCAAATGGTGCATTGAGCCTTTTCTTGCTGGGTTGCCATTTTATGGGGGTAACACTAGACATTGGAGCAAAAAAAAACATGACAATAAAAACTGTTTGAATTGGGCTAAAAGATGTTGAAAACTGTGTGGCTGTATTTTTTTAGTTCAATAATCGTAAAATTTTAAAATAGGAAATATAATTATAATTTTGGGCCACCTTCTATTAGTACATTACAATGACATTCCATTTGATCATATCTTATAAAATAGTGCAGAGCCAGTAAGCAAGCTTAAAAAATTCTCACAAGGTTTGTACAAGCAAAAAGTTGTAAAATTCCCCATTATAACTGATGCTAACTACTTTCTATTCTTCAAATGTATAAATGACAAGTTTACTGAGTTTTTCTGTTAGGTAAAATAATGTTATATAATTTTTGGTACTGAAGTGTTTTTCCATACGAGTTAGTGATTTACATTGACCTTGTAACTATCAAGTAATAATCAGAGTTTCCATATCGTTTAATATGACACATGTAACTTCACAAAATATGGCACCTTTCAGTAAATATAAATATACACAAAAAATCAGATTTTTTTAATCAAGGATTTTTAACAAAGATTTGTCCATCAATATATGGAGTCAGTGTTGACTGCTCTGAATGCAAAATAATTTTCAACTTCAGATTATAAAATATTTTTCTTGATCTGAAATTTTCAAATTTCATTTGTGTAACCTCTTAAAGCCTCCTAAATAAATATCAATTTTGTTTGTTTTTTCAGGTAAACTTCATATATTTTTTTTGTTATTTTTTCATTTCTAACACTATACGAACTCTTGTCAAGTCAACCAACAGTGTAACCACCATAAAAAAAAACCTTTCTTCTTCTAGAATTACTGCAAATTGTAACATGAAATTACAGTTATTTATTCTAAATAGCTTTAAGCTTGTAACTGTATACATTTGTTTATACTTAATTTTATTGTTTCATCACTAACTAATAATCCTTCCACACAACTTGTAAATCATTCAGTGAATGCATATCTCAAGTTACTACATTAAATGAGGTAATGCATGAGTTACTTGCAGATAGGGATGAGAATGAAAACATATGGAGTGTTTTGTTGTAGGAGATTATTTAGTACAGCACAAGGATAAGATAGTCTATGGGGTAAATAGGGAGAAAATAATTAAATTATGCTATCCAGGGGTAGGTGTGGATGATATAACAGACAGAGCAAGTGAAATAGTAAAGGCTGCTAGTAGTGAACAGTCTACACGTAGGGGCTAATGATGTAGGGAATGGAAGGTCAGAGGAGCTTATTGTTAAGTACAAAGCATTGATAAATGTATTCAAAGAAAAAGGCCATAATTCCATCAGGGATACTGACAAGACTTAACTTTGGGGATGAAATTATAAGTAGGTCACTACGGATGAATACTAGGCTTAGGTTAATTTTTAAGGAAAAACAGGTTGGCTGGTTGGATTTATGGGAGAAAGAGAAAGCTTTATAGAAGGGATGGTTTATATCTGAACAGGGTAGGAGTTGCTTGCAAAGGCTATTAACTCAACTGTAAGTGCAATTTAAAACTAGGATTAGACAATGGAGATGGTCAGAATAGTGAAGAAAAAATAAGATGTAGAGAGGGGTATAGTTTGGGAACAAGGTAGTTTTAATGGAAGGTTAAACCATTATTATTGTAATGCTAGAAGTATAAGAAATAAAATGATGACGTTAGAGCACTGATCAGAACATAGAATTTTGATATGATGGCAATTAGTGAACACTAACAAAATATAGACAATTCTGATGATAGAAATGTTTTGAAACACGAGGTTATAGGTTGTTTAAAGTATTAAAAAAGAGGGGAGGAATGGCTTTATGTGCAAAATATGAGTAACATCCTGATCAATTGGATAATTTCAAAACAAATAGCAACAAGGTTGAATCTATTTGGGTTTTTGTTAGCAGTTACAAGGAGAAAAAGTCTTTTAGTTGGAATTTGTTACAGACTACCAGATGAAATGAATGACATTAACAAGAAACTATACAGCAAGATAATTATGGGAGATTTTAATTTTAGGAAATGTTAGAGTAAAATCATAGGGGAGACTGGATTTCAGAAACTGTTCAGCATGGTTTTCTTCACCAACTGGATATGGAACCTAATAGGAACAATATTATTTTAGATTTATTACTAACTTCCAATAAAGAAATGGTTAATGAGGTAGAAACTAAGGAGCATCTGGGTGCAAGTGATCATTGCTCAATTACATTTGATATTTTGCTGCATATGGAGATAAGTGATAGTGAGATTTTGATTCCAAATTTCAAATCAGCAAATTTTGAAAAGATAACGACAAGAATTAAGTGGCATGATTTGGGCAACTGAATTAGTTGGAGATACTGATCAAATGTGGAAAATTTTGAAAATAAATTCTTATATATTCAAGACAGACATATTCCTTATAGACAAAAACGGGTGGCTACAAGTCAAAAGACCAGGTTGGATCACAAAGAATGTAAAGAATATTACAGGAAAATATTATAAGCATAATTAAATTGACTGCAATGATGAGAGACTTTGAGAATTATTGAAGATCAAGAAAGTTGGTCAAATGGGAAATTAGGAACCCAAAAACATATAGGGAAAAAAAGGTTGGCTGAGAATGTAAAAATTAATAGTAAGGTTTCTTCAAATTCATTAAGGGTGAGCAAAATGTTAGGATGAGAGTAGGGTCTTTGGATAATAATACAAGAAGGCTAATGTCTGTTGACTGTGAGATAGCTAGTTTATTAAATTATTTTTCTTCAGTTTTTACTAATGAAGATTTAAGCAATATTCCTCATCCTGAACAGTTACTAGATGGAAACAAGATCAAACAAGATAATCACATTAATTCTGAGCTTGTTAAGAAAAAGTTGGAAAGTGTAAAGAATAATAAAGCTCCTCGGGCCAGATAATTTTTACCCAAGGGTTTTGAAAGAGGTTAAGGAATAGATATAAATCATGAAGAGTACTTAGCTTAAGTTTTACTAACAGTTAGTAAATGGTTAGTACATCTGCACCTCTCACTGTACATCCTCTCAGCAGATTTTGGAGATGAAGTTTTAGTCAAATTCCATTTCTCAGGACTTTGATGGAGTGCTGATACTTTTACTCTGCTATCATAACTCTTGTCTAGTTCCTCTTCAGATTCCTCACTTGTTTCCAAGGAACTAAAAGGAAAAATGATACACAAAACTATCCATATTATTTCCCATACACACACACACAAACACATACATATATATTTGGAAAACAAAGATGTTACACTGAAACTAGTGCATAGATAATTTATAATTAAGAACATTTTGGTACCAAAATAAACATAATCAACCTAAGTTAGCTTGCAATTGCAAGTTCGTAGATCTTCTTTACATAGATTTTGATATTAAAAACTCAAAAAATTATAAATTTAATTTTACTGTGAATGACTGATTTGCTTATTTACAATTAATTACTTGCCAAATAATAATATTAGTGATATAGTCTCCATTCTTATCGATGATGCTTTTCCATCTTATAATCGGGTTGTTAATGCCCTGATTAAAGAAATCACTTGGTTTGAAACTAAAAACATGTCAATGTCCTATTTAACACCTTCCACATTTGCATACATTTTCCCATTAAAATGGTGTTACAGCGAACGAAAAGATGGTAATCTGATGGTGCCATATCTGGAGAATATGGTGGATGGGGGAGAATTTCCCAACCCAACTCCATAATCTTGTGTTGCGTCAAATGTGCCACATGTGGACATGCATTGTCGTGGAGAAGAAGAACACCTTTCCGATTGACATGTTAAGAGCATTTCTGATGAAGAGCTTGATTTCAAGGCACCCAAACACCTTCTTTAAGGAGTTTTCCTATATTACTTAGATGTTTAGGTATTGTTTCATGAGAGACATGCAATTTCAGGACCATTTCATGAGTGTGTTGCCTTGGGTTCGACTCAACAAGTGTCTTTAGAGCATCAATATCAATTCCAACATGTCGGCCCCTGCCATCACAGTTTTTAAGGCTAAAGTCACCTGAACGAAATTTGCTGAACCATTGTTGACACTTACGAATGTTCAAAACATTTCCATAAACTTCTTTGATATTATTTGTGGCTACAGAGGCATTGTTTCCCTTCTTGTATTCAAAGAGAATTACATGCAGAATGTGTGTCTTGTTGTGTGCCACCACTATGTGGGATTAGAGTATACTAAACTTTACACATTATATAGGCTACATTAACATGACATTTAGGCAGTTCGTTTAACTATTATATGTGACGTATGTTTGGGGGGTAATGAAAGTGTTCCAAAATGTGACATTAATATCTTGACAACCTAATATTTCTCCTACCTTTTGACTAGCTAAGTTTGCAAAACTGGCAGCAAAAACTATAAGTGTCAAACTGAGGAATCAAAGTTAGAACTAGTTAAATACAGCAAAATTAAATGGCATATTTGTAATATACTGTGGTAATATCAAGCTGAAATAACTCACTTATAAAATTTTTTATAGATGAAATATACACAAGAGGAAAGTAAGGTATTAGTATTTGCATGTTACAACCCTCATTTCCTTTATATTAGACTTGTTAACATACAACTTTAATTTTAACTTTAATATTAACAACCCGTTGAAACAACAAGAAAATTACAACCCTTTGTTAAACTAGGCATAGCAAGGGATACACATCATGACAACACATTAAACAAATGACCCCTATACAAAACTCAAATGTGAAAAACATCCTCATCTACCACAAAAACTTCTAACTATACATGTAACAACAAACAATCTACAAAAGTAAAAGCCCTTTACAATTATATTACAATAAAATAAATTCTTTAATATGCACAAAATGACCCTGGGAGCTGGAGAAACATCAGCAAAAATGAATTTGTTAGTAAGTGAAAAACCTTAACTATATCCTCTAACTTGATAGTTTGGTTAATCCAAGGTCTACAAAATCTTCCATGTTAAAATTGTAAGATGAGTTTTTAAACTTGAAGTCCAAAGATAAAAATGGATACAAAGTCTAGAGCCACCACTCAACACAAACGTTTAGAGAAGAACAAATTCTTTAACTGCCATTCTGTGCATTGTCAAAGAAAGCAATGATGTCATCACTAGTCATGACTTCATATTTCAGTGTAGCATGGTGATTGGTGAAACCTACATTTTAACTATACTATATAAAGGCTTCAAACATTATCTAAATCAAACTGTATTCTGCACACACAAAACTATCTATATTCACTAGCATATATTAGTCGAATGTTGTTCTATCTACAGGTGAATTGTCTGGTTCTCAGTTGTTACTAGGCACAAGAAAGTTGAAAAATAAAGCAAACTACAGTTGTATTTCTGTAGATAGCAGTCTAAACTTGCATCATTCCAGCAGAAACCTTATCAAATGAGCTGTATATAGAATACGTGGCAGTGACCAGTGTTAAAACTTACAATATTGCTTGTACACTTGCATGTGTGTAATTGAAAGGAAAAGTTAAAGCAATAAAGGAAGTTATTAAACTCTATACCTCTTGTTACACAGTAGAGGAGAAAACATTTCTTTTGAATTTGAAAAATGTTAATTTTCAAACTTTAGTTAATATAGAAACACAACAGCTCGACTTTGGCCACTTTTCATGGCTCCACACTACAATAGCTGAAGATTTTGGTTAGAAGGAGATTTAAACATAATTGCAGAACAGTTATAATGTTGTGTACTCTTGTTGCCATACCCTAATACAGTACGATTGTTCGTGCCAATGTTATTTAAAGACAGTACTACTAACACAAAATGAAAGCAAACAATTCACCACATTATATATTTTTGAGAGAAGCAGTAGATAAGTACTATCATTCTGTACTTCTTTTTGGTGGAAACCACATTTCATTTATGATATAGCCATGGAAGTTACTAATATTATTTTACAGTGTTCCATTTCTCGCTCATTCAATCAACTATCCAACCTGACAAGAGTTACCTCCCACTCCCAGTCATAGCATCAGATATTCACACATGTTCAATCATTTGGCATTTCCTCTTCCTCTAAATGTTTGTGAACAGCAAGAAATGTTTCAACATTGTTTTCCCTCTTTTGTTTCTTCTGCTAGATAATAATACTTGATGATGTTTTGCTTTATTCACTTTCCGCTTTCTGGTGAAACCAGTGCTGCAGAAACACGTTGGTAAAATACAGCTTCAACTTATAGTTGTTTTCTACTTATTTTTTCATGTCACACAAATGACAAATCTCATTGTTCAACAGATTAAGTTGCCAAAGAATGAGATAAGATCCAGCCTAGCCAGATTTGAGTGTCTAATGACTCACTGAAGTATGCCTGAGCTAAACTCAGTCTCTTAGTTTAAACAGACTCTCTCACCATTTTATCATGTATTCTCTTCTGTCTCTTGGTTGCTTTTCTCATCTGTTGGTACAAGAACTCATGCATGTGTTGACTAATGTGAAAAACAAAAATTCCACATATTATTGTGGAAATTATTCAGGTGGTGGAAGGCAGAGTATAAGATCTACTGGGAGTATAATTTCACATCCAAACATTAAAACGTTTGAAGAACAGCCAGTAGAATGCAGTACTATTGCATGGTATGCCATCATAAGGCAGGTGATCATTAGTTTCAAGTGATCTAAGAAACTTACAAAACATATGCTTTTAAGTTTGGATAAGTTGCTTAGTCAAATCATTAGACTGAAGATAAGGTGAAATGCAAGTCTTCACCACACCCAATACCTTATCCATCTTGGCAAAGAGCTAACTGTTGAAGTTTGCAAAAAACTACAGTATTTAACACAATTAATGTACATCCTTAAGGAAATGACCAGCAAAACAGACTTTAGAGGTTGTCTTTAGTGTGAAACACTCAGTGATGACTTCCAAAGTACATATAATGTAACTTTTCAAAAAAGGAAGTAAATGTAGGGATGGCTAATGCCAATCCTTCAAAAATAATGCAAACAGTAGCACAAGCACACACTGTAGTAGAATGTTAACAGACAAAAATAGGATAAACAGATATAAACTGAATTAAATTGAATAGTTATATATATTGCTATATGTTAATTTTTGTCTGATTATGAAATTATGATTTTCTTGTTAATTACTACTAGTTATTAAAATACTTATAAAAGTGGATATTCCATTTGAAATTGTGTCACTTCATTGAAATTGGTTAATATCAATGTTTTGGTTTTTGAGTTATCATGTAATAAAAAAAGCAGAGAAAGAAGAACAAGAAATTCAAACTTTTGCTATGATATTTACAGACATTCCCAGAACTTGTGACTCAGTCATTACATTGATATTGTTATAACAGGAAACACTGTATAGTATTGTAAAGTTCTGATGACCAATTGAGGAGATATTTAAAATCCCATTCCAGGAACAATCTGAGCCATCCCTACACAGGCAGTGCTACTGCTTGCCTGATAGTATAATTACACAGGGTTGATTACACTCCATTAAAATGATTTTGAATATGTAAATCAAGAAATCACATGACAAATCATAGAAGATACAATGTCATGGTAGAATGACATGCATTAGAACTACATTTTGATATTTCATAGTTAGTGTGATGCCACACAAAATTCATTACTTTTGGGAAAAGCATGCAACAACCCTTTCCAACATAAGACATTCATACACTCAGATGTATTCAGATCAGGGATATAGAATATGTAAAATGGGGATATCCCTTGAATTTAATGGTATTAGAAAATAAATGAATATGAATCAACTTAGGGAATCAGGACCATCCAGAAAGAGACCTATATCAAGTCATACCCTAGCCATGGTAAGCAAAGTGTGGCATTTTTTAACAGGTTAAACTCCACAAAATCAGTGGCAAAATCTGTCCACATGTCCCAGGCAACAGTAAACAATATAATCAAGAAAGATCTCTATCCAGAAATGTAAAACAAGTCACATGTACAAAGCTGCTTCCATAACATATCTGTTTAACTGTTGTATATCTCAAGCAGCTGAAGAACAAAATGGATATTCATGCTATTCTATAACAAGACATACTGGTCAAGTTGGCAAAATATTTCTATATGATCAGACTGTTCAAATAAGCCATTGAAACACACTATCCTCAAAAACTAGATGGATTATGGAGAGCATGTATTGGATGAGACAGCCTTATAATGGAAACTTTGCTATTGCTATTGTCAAGATGCGTGGTCACCAAGCAGAGTACGATCAAACAAGGTGACATAGACTATAATGATATAGTCAAGCTCCAAACTCATTTTAATATAATGTGCTGAACCTCTTGCAACAAATGATCATACATTTTGGTTCTTTAAGTTTCATCAACCACTTCAATGAGGCATGATCTACTTAATAGGCAAATTCTCAGCTACATAACTAATGGTGAAATGAATGCCACAACTATTAGGTTCATTTGGAGGGCATATGGCTCTTGTGTAAGTACTGGGAAAGAACATCTATGCCAAAAATATCCACATTAATGACAGACATTTCAAATGTTTTTCTGTGGATCAAGATGTCTTTCTAACTAGATCATCATAGCTAGCATGGAAAATTCATGATACTGCTCTAACTCAGAAGGTAGCAACTCAAGCTGAAATATGCTACCATTCAGCATATATGTATGGATGCAATATCATACTTTGCAACTTCCCATAACACTAGGTCAGGGCATTCAGGTGCTGTATTTCTGGCAAAACCACTCAGCTACTACTGTAGACTTTTTTTCGCTCTGGCAACTTGGTCGAAGTTACTATCTCATCCTTCATTGCCACAGATAGAGCCTTAGTTAAGAGTTAATATCTCTATCACCTAAGTGACTAATGTTTTATAGACTTACTAGGAAGTTCCTTCACAATCTTATCAATCAAGACATCTTCTCTGTCAGTTGTTACCAGGTTGGGGTACACTTTACAGTTTAAGCACACAACTCATCTCCGTGTATGCACCTCAAGATATTGTATGTAGGATTTTATATGCTTTACATTTTATCCAATAAGTGATTAAATTTTTTATTGTGTTGAACCACTGACACAACTTTGTGGCAATATCTTTTCAGCTATAGAATTGGTTGGCTTACAAGTATTCTATGGCATCTAGCACTCAACCATCCAAACTTAAAAGTAGCTGCTGTAACATTTGTCTCTGGATCCAAGAATTCCATGCAGCTACCTGGAAAAATTATTTTAGGAAAGACCTAAATGTTCCATAATGTTTTTCACACGCAACCTACAATTGCATATGCCATTCTATATGAGAGCCACTACTAACACTAGCATTGACTTCTCTCTAGCAGCTGGAGTTCTTACATTTCATGCAATGGTACACTCACATTTGTGCTCACTTGTGATATGTTGTCAAAGCAACGGCTTTTCCACTAGAACATGATTTTCTGGCTGGCACAAAGCATCAACAATTCTTTCATAATGACAGGACACATAGCTTGTACATGGTACAACACTGTCAGGCTGTGATCAGACCTCAGGATGTTGGGGTGGTATTGGGTTGATGAACATTGTTCTTTCACTAAAGCTTGTCTCTAACCACTTTTAAAAAACTTATCCTAAGGTTTTTTTTTTGAGTGCTAGATGCCAATTTCCTTGGCATTCTATACAGATTGCCTTAAGATATCTCAGAATAGCCACATTTTACAAACTCCTTCTCAAAGGGATGTCAATAGGAAAAAATAAAAAAACTGAAATCCTGCAGAGTGAGCTAATAGTGTATAGCATGAGAAAATCCAGCTGGAGTTTGGGGGTCAGCCTACACATCATGATGTTCCATGTGATCATAACGTTTTGTAAACAAAGGGTCCAACATACAATTACAATGTGACTCCCTAATTGGCTGCTCTCCATGGAACATTCCAATGCACATGTAATCCCCAAATCCCAAAGAAAAATTTTAAAAATTAGGTACTCTCAGAGTGATTCTGAGCATTTCTGGGGTACAAAGTATGAATATTTTCAGGTGCACTGTATCCTGTGTAAAATCAACTATTTTTCCAGGGTAAAGGGGTTATCTGTTTTCGTTCATCACTCATGAACAATAAATAGCCAATCATCATATTCACTAAGTTAGTAAATAACCCTATTCTCACCCACATGAAACCAGCCAAGTTCCTGTCTAAACTTGAAAATTTTCAGCTTTCAGAATAAAAATATTCCCTTTAGTTCCAAACATTTTCATCTCAAAAATATTGTGTCCATTTACATTATTTACTTTATGAAATATGGCTAGAATAGCTCCATACAGCTATCAAAATGTGTCTCATTGGCTCAATGATGAAACAAATCCAACAGTGTTTTCCTCCAAGTTTCATAGATCATTTTAAGTTAAATTACTTGACATAGCTAATAAATAGGCAACCATAGCTATACCACACAGTGTATGAGCAGTGGAATATTCCAGGGAGAGCAGCCACTGAGGGGGTCACATTGTAATTATATGTCTGAACCTTTGTTTACAAAACATCAAGAGCACATGTAGTGTAGGCTGATCATTAATGATGTTGATTATCACACAGATGAGACTTCATCAGTAAGCTTTGGCTCTTTTAAGTCAAAAATTAATATTTTCTCCTACAGTTCACAAAGAATATATCTGAGAACCACCAAAATTACATGCATAAAGCACCTTTTCTCCATAGATAATCGATTATTAGTAAACTCCCACAGAAATGCAAGAGTATCTTCTTTCTGTGAGTTCTCTATACACAAGGTTAAGTAAGATAGAACCATCCCATAAAACAGTAAAAACAGTTCCTTGACAGGACTGGCTACAGAAAGTAACAGTGGATGCTTAATTTAGCAAATTTAAATGTTTTCTTTAATTTTATAAAGATAAAATATACATTGTAGTACAGTATACATGGGGTCAAAGTCCACATGCTACAGCCTTTGATAGAGTGCCAGTTAAAATAACATTAAGTATTTGATGTCAGGGTTATCAACTATTTATTTTATCCTAAACTGATGATCTGGCAAAAGTTCCTGGTAGAGGAGCATAACTACCAGATACCATATATAGGGATGCTGAAAACAAATCTGTAAATATATGTTTGAAGATTCTAGAAAATATGCAAATTTAATATGCAAACCATACAATGGAAAAAAGTATTTTTATTCTTCACATAAACACTACCTTGCACTTCAACTTGTCAGTCAGACTGATATTGCTAATTCATAGACATATCTTGAGTACATATCTTTGTACATTTAATTATAATCTTGCCGTATTTTATTTAGATAACACAAGTAAATTTGGAATTATTGCCAACATTCCATTTTGAATTCAGGTTAGTCTATTGGACCAGCTATTGCATATATGGTTAAACACCTAAACAAGCAATGCATCTGGTTCAGAATGGTCACTCTTCTAGAGGTGTCTAAGAATTAAATTTAGCAAGTCCAGAGCTAGATAGAACAAACTTTCTTAGCCCTGTCATTACAGGTAGGTCAAAGTGCACATTGTGACTTTTTAGAGTTACATTCAAAATTTAATCAAACTACAAGGAAATATTTAGTATGAGAATTGTGACATTTGCTTTCTAGGTCTTCCCCCTTCTCTAATTTATTTACCACCCCTCTGAAAAATAGAGAATTTAACATACGTTACTCATAAATATTACTCAGGCAAACCATAATCTTTGTAGCCTTCAATCTTATTTGTTTACAGAGCCATAAACTAGAAAATCAGACCCATTTGTGACACTTGCCTGTCACATCCTCTTTCACAAATTGCCAAGAGTTTTCTCTGTCATTTGATACTATATTATTTATAACCAAAGTTTTAATCTATCAAATGACATATTATATTACATTGTTTTCTGTATAGCCCATTGTCTATATCACCTTCAGTTCTAAACTTCTTGTTCACAGGAATCAAATCGACAATCTTAGCTGAATTTCTAAAGACTCTTATCGCATAGATAGAAAGCCAAAAAAGTTATTATAATTATACGACATTGTTTGCTTTTTGTATGATATTACTGTGTCCTTAAGTATGTTATTTAACTGAATAAAAAATTATTTAGTGTAGTAGTACTATTAGTACAAAAAAGTAGGCTTACGTTTTATCAACAGTCAAAAAAAAAGAAGAGGTAAGTACTATATTTCTTGTTTTTCATGTGTGATCTTTATTAATTAATATAAAAGTAACTAAAATGTAAAAAATTAGAAATTTTTAGGCTAGATAAGGTTAGATCAGCTAAAATAAAGAAAAAATAATATAAACAAATTTTCAAAAGCTATGCTCACAAGTAGCAATTGCATTACGTAATTCAACAGGGTAATATGAGCCACATGTTACCAAGTGATTTATAACTTGTGTGGTGTGATTATTAGTTAGACATAGTTCAAATAGCAATAAAAGCATAAAATTAAGTTAAAAACAAATGTGTACTTTTATGAGTTCTAAAGTTATTTAGGATAAACAAATTAGGTTCACTTTTGCAATTTGCAGTCATTCTAGAAGGAAAAAAAGGGGTTATTTAGATTAATTTTGTATTATTTAGGGTGATTACAAGGTCAGTCAAATTGACCAAATGCATATAAAGTTAGGGTAGAGAAAATAACAGATAAAATATATAGTTTTATTGAAAAAATAAAAAAATATTTGATACTCATTTAGAAGGTTTCAGAGATTATACAAATGAAATTTTCCAATTTTCAGATGCAGAAAAGTATTTTTAATTTTAACATGAAAATCAATTTGCACTTGAAGCAGTCAACACTTTGACTCCATATATTCATGGAAAAATGTTTAGTAAAAACTTCATTAAAAATCCTGATTTTTTTTGTCTACAAAAGGCATATAATGTATACTGAAAGTCTGCAAAACTTCATGACGATACAAAGTTATAGTACGAAAAATCTTAAGGTTTGTTTGTTGGAGGTTAAGTACAAAGCAACACCATTGGGTATCACAACTTGAATTTTAGCATTTAAAGTCCACAGACATACCATAGTGTCACTGGAGGGCAATTCTAAAGGTCAGTTTGGGGTAACGAACTTGGTTAAATTGACCAAGCCCATAGCGAAAGAGTTAATGTATTGAATTGTAAGGTCTAAAGTACACAAGTGTAATGAGAAATAGAGGCAATGAGTATACACAGTGCAAGCCTGTATACAGGTTTTGAAAAGGGGTGTTCTTAATTCAAAAATTAGGGCAACTTTCCATGATTATCCTAGGTAAGTGAGCACAGTGGGCACAAAGCCCATGCAGTGTAAAGAGATGCATTTTTTGTGGCATTCCTGAGCCTGTTTCTTTAATTTCAGAAAGGATCCTGATCTTATAAAAACAAAATAATTTCAGTTAACTGATGTTTAATTTTCTCTTATTATGTGAACACTCAATAAACAAGAACACTATACATGTATCATTAGAATAAATAATAAATTAAAATGAAAAAATCATGAGTTCTGAGTTAATATAGTAAATTTAGAATGTGCTTCAGCTCCATCCTTCTTGGATGTTTTCCCATGAATATTTTCACAGTAGTTTCAGTATCAATGTTCTGATTGTAGTGAATATGCATGAGAGCTAGTGCACTTAGTTTTTTCTTGGCCCATGGAACATTGCATATAGTTGTTCAAGCAGCCCAGTGCACTAAAACTGCACTCACATTGGCAGGGGGTAACAGGTATAACACATGCAATTTTAAGCAAACAGTGAATATTTGGGTACAACAATTCATTACAGTGTTTTATAGCTATGGTGTAATTTTTTTGTTAAACCTGAGTCTTTCCATTTGCTGAATTTCATTTTCCAACCATTGAATTCCTCAGATAAAACATCAGGCAAAGGCAAATTATTTTTATACATTTTAATGACTACTTTTATGTCCCTGTGTGTATACCTTTTATAGCACTTGGCAAAAGTGCCAACAGTTTAGGCTGAGTCGGAAAACTGAGTATTTAGTTTTGTTATTACGTGCTCAAGAAACAGTATGATAATATTCCTGAGATAATGTTGCATTGGTGTTTTTGCTGTCACATTAGCTCAGCGTATGTGTCATTTAGCAACTCTAAGCATCATAGGTTCGATTCCAACAGGCTGTGCAACCCTAAATGCATGGTCAAATGTATCTTTGAAATATGAGTCTACATTAGAACTTATTAATGCACACTCTTCCCTCAAATCATCCACTAATAACATTGCCTCAATTGTGTCAATGGCCTCTTTCTGTAGTTACACTGTTATTCCTACCAACTGAGAGAGAAGTTTGTAGTAAGCTATAACAAATGTCATTATGAATGTGAAAGTCCTATAATGAATGGAGTAGTGATGTGGCACAAGACTTAGTGTCACTATCCAAGTTACCAGTTTGAACCAAATGGGTCAATTCCTTCATCCCTGCTTAAGCCATATACAATGATCTTCAGGCATTTTATTATGTAGCAATATGATGGACAAAAATCCTTGTAAACTTCATGACGTTCAGCCAAACTAGTTTTACACAAGTCCAGTATTAGTATCTTTTTGAACTATTGAATGGAACACATGTTTAGATAACCTTTTTCAGCAATGCCTCATGCTTTGGGTTCTTGTTAAAAAGCAAAGATGTATCCTTCAATTTTTCAAACATATTACAGATATAAGAAAATCCACAAGAATGCACGATTTAAAGCACAACTATTGCAGTGCATATACACTGCCAAAGGATCTTCCTTTTGTATATCTGATTGAACACCACTCCCACTGTTTGACATGGCTGCTGCACCACAGTATCCTGGCCCCTCATATACTGGATTTTGATCCCTAAGTCATTCAGTAATTATAAAATGGTATGTGCAATCACTTCTCCTGTAGTTCATGCCAATAGAAAAAAAACTGATAAATTCTTCCCACACACAATTACCACTATCAATAAACCTCAGGCAGATTGACATTTGTTCTTTATTGTGGGTCACCACTTCATGTTTGATTGAATGATGTCTTTTCCAATCTTTGAAATGAGTTCTTTATGGATGAATGGTGACTAGTATGTAGTATTCTTATGTCGTTTATTCAGGTGTGACATCATGTATTCATTGTGCCAATTCATTAACTTCAGTACTGCTAAGAAGTTCCTTGGGTTTCCTTCTTTGTTCACATTTTCTGAATCACCTCTGAGTAATAGACATTGCTTTCCGAATAATATGGTTGCCATAATAATGCAAGCCAGTACATCCTTATTTTGGTCGGTGGGCTCCTGTTTTCCTATCTATGAATACTGGTACAGCTACTCGTTTCTCATCATTCACATTTATAAATGTTTCTGAATCAACAACAGCCCCAGAATGCAACTTTGATGATGCACGAATTTGAAATACATCCAAACATTGGGTCCACTTGGTAAATGGCTGATTCACTAAAGACCTGCCTCCTGTTCAATTTTAAGCAAATAAAGAACACTGAATACAGAAAATATCATCAAGTTTATAGCTGTAAGCAATTCATGGATATTGACTCTTCCATTTATTGTAATTGAATGAACAGTTGCAATCATTCATATATACTGCCAGAAATCTGTATGATGTATCAGGTTTCATGTGATTTTTCAGCAAACAATACTTTTCATTAAAAATAGTTTTCTGAATTTCATCCCTGGGTATCGATGTATTGATGATTTTATTAATATCATCATACAGTCTGATTATGGAGGATCACCAAGTTCAACCGAATGAATGCAAGAATTTTATTTGCTTTACATTCATTGGTGGCATTATTAGAAAAAGTGCTATAAATTTAAATACATTTTTGTGGTTTTATATTTGTAAAAGAACAAGCCAATCTTTAAAATGTTTAAATGACTGAGAAACATCATGTTGGTCAAATAAATTGGTACATGTGGCACAGTAAGAAAAGGATGAATACAAGTGTAAAATTTAAAAATCTCAAATAAACATATACTGAAACACAGTTTCTTATTCATAATGTGTTTAAGTTTACCTTTCAGAATTGGCCTTATGTTGAACAACGTCTCTATAAGCTCTTCTTGGTGCCAATTTAGGGGATGGTTCAGGTTTTTTGCTGCTTTCAACCTTGGATAGCACAGTGTCAAACATCTTTTTAAATGGGTTTTTAGGAGATTTGTTTGGAATGGCTGTAGCAAAATAATATACTGCATAGTCAATACTCTCATGGTGCACTGATTAACATATCATAATATTTTGTAGAGAGTTTTTGTTAAGAAGTTCCATTCACTTAATAAAATTACTTGTTCATTATTCTTCATATTTTATAGGTTACAAGATTTGGTAATACAAACACTGATAACACTACTCAAATGAAATGTTCCTAGAATTTGAAGAATCTGATGTATAATAATGCCAGTACCAGAAAAGTATATATTTATAGATCTATTGAACCAGAAATATTCAGATTCAATATTAGCTACAATTCAAAGTACATAGTTAATGAGACAAGCCATTGTTTTATCTTTTAGACACTTGTCAAGTTTAATGTTAATTCCACGAAAATGGTAAGTGAAAGTGATAATATATATTTATAAAATCTTTCTTTTTAAAGTGTCCAGATAAATATTTATCAGTACCATTTTACATGTCTTAGAGCATTTAGGCTAATTAGTTTTTAAATGGTAAACACTAAGGATAACTTCCATTCACAATTAACCCATAAATATCACCATTTTTGGATGCTTCTTTGGCTCGAATTCTTGCTGCTTCATCCACAGTACTCTTATAGTGGTTTCTTATAGTATAGAAGTCATCATATTTCTATAAATAAGTATAAAATTCATTTCATTTTTTTTATTATCAACACAAGTCATGTTTTAAAGAAATTTTGTTATAACAAAGAGCAATGTTACATAACAGTTTCAACTAACTATTATTACTTTGAATCAAAATGAATCAAATGGTCTTCCATTCAGTTATGTGCTTTGAGATAGCTTATGAACATGCCTATTATGGTGCTTTCATATAGTTATATCAGTGTGAAGTGGCTTGTTTACATTTTAAAGGGTGAATTCCAACTTTAGCTGCAATACATTGTGTATCAAAAGTCATAAATAATATGACGTTACAAGTCATCCTCAGGAGTCTGTAATGTCGAAACATGTAGAGTTGTCAACTTTTTGAAGGCCATAGATAGGCCTAAATAAAATGTTTTTAATTGTGTACCAGTTTAATGTTGAATATTATTTATGATTTTAACTTTATACACAAGTGCCAAAATACTACGAGATTGTGTATCTTTGGATTAATTCCTGTATGTGAGCTTTACATAATTTTATAATCACAAAATATTAGAACTTCACATTGGAAAATCCAGTAATGTATTCTTAGGACATGTCAAATTTAGACATTATCTACACATAAAAATTAAAACATTTCAATTTAAATGTAGCAAGACAGTCGGGGTCATAAGTTATGGGGATGGCCAGGGGCAATGTGACTGGATATGCAAACTTTTACCATAGATTATGTATAACCCTCTGAAACACATGTTAATATTTTTTGATGGAGATATGTTTGGACTTTATAAGGAAGTAGATATTTTAATATAAATTCTATAGTTTAAATAATGAAAACAAAGTTATTTTCAATTTCCCCATTTAAAATGTTTATCTTAGAAACATCAGTACACATATACACCAGTAAATATTAATTAATCTTTACAGAGAATTTTCAATTGTCTTTAATAAACAATGTACTTAAATATTCACATTTATAACAATTTATTATTACTGGATTCTAACTATAATATATTACTTATAATCTGAAAATCTTCTGTAAAAATATTTAGAAAGAATACAGACTGAAAAAAATACAGAAAATATGTTGCATTTTTATGAAGAATGCTTACATAGGGATTATTGAAGGACAACATTAAAAAAAATTCTAAAAACTGGGGACTATCTACAAAGTACAAATGTATAACAAAATCTCAAAATATAAATTGAACTTAGTAAAATAAGCTAAAACTTAAATGGATAGTTCATCTTTCTATGTATGGCTCTTTCCACAAAGGAACAAACATGTGGTGCACGCATATACTTGAAATACTAAAACTGATTTTTCAGCAATATACAAGAATTACAAAACTTTGCCCTGTATTTATCTTTGTAGCATAACATCTGACAAGAACTGGAAGCTATCATTACCATAAAAGATAAACTAAATAGTTGAAAATTATATACCTCGAAAAATGTTTTGGAAATTCAATTAAAGGAATTTCACATAACCTGAGTGCTTTTGAATGGCGAACCTTTCTTATTCAGGGGCAAACTGAGAATCCTAGAAAAAAAGGTCCACTTTTTGAAAGTGCTTGGGTTATAGGGTTTTTACCATTTTGTATCAAGACTTCTATTTCTAACATTTTGAAATGTATAGGAAGAGAAGTAACTCATGCATACACTGACAAGGAAGTAGTATAAAGAATAAGAATTATTATCTTTTTTTGGTGTAGCTTGTACAGAAATTTAGAAGGAATTATACATCAATCTCTTAGGATAGCAGACTGAGAAAAGATGTCCATGATCAGCATACTAAAAATGATGCATTATAAAAAATGTACAGTGAAAACATTATTCATATACTTATACCATCTTCATAAACCATTATATTTAATGAGTCATTTATTGTCATTTTTATCTCTTGGTGTTCAATGGCTTTTTGTTTTATTGTTCAAACAGACTGATCATGTTATGTATTAAGCAACTGATTTAACCCTAAAAATATACAGATGCAATTATATCATGGTGGTTTGCCTACAAGACAACGGGTTAAAGCAAGGACTTCTCCATCTTTCAGAGTAGCATAATAGTGGATATCCATCAAACAAAGAGAACAAAGAAGTTTTTACACAGGCTAAAACAAAAAAAAGAGCTCTGTCATTAGTCTAACAATTATGGTAACTGGCATGGTGTATGTCAGCTACTAGAAAAACTGGTATGCTAACTGCTAGTGACTAAGGAAAAAGAAAAAGGAACAAACCTGTTAATTGCAACAGATGTAACAACATGTTCCAAAATATTAGTTCTTTCATCACTAATAATAATTCATCACAGTTGATAATTTCTAATCATACCATGGAAAAGAATTATACAAATTTTCACATGTGGGTCAATTTTGATTTGCTTGTTTTAATGCAAAGCTACGCAATGGGTTATCTGTGTTCTGTCCAACATGGGCAATTGAACCTCGGGCTTTAGCATTTTAAGTCTGTTAACTTACCACTGATCCACTGGGGGACCACAAGGTGTTCAAGAAACAGCACAAAAAACCATAAGATGCAAACAAGTAAAGACAGCTTTAGTGGCACTTAATATGAGCAATAAATGACTAGAAGCAAGCATGTGGTCTAATGAGTTTCATTCCCCCTGATCTGTACTGAGAGTAGCATATAAATATGGAGAACACTATATAGGACATTTCACTCTGCTTATGTTGTTCCTACAGTGCAAGCTCCTAAAGATGGTGTATTAAATGGCATTAAGACACTTTTCATTACAGGGTTTGAATCTTTTCATTCCTTTATAAAGACAAGTAACATATAATGTGTTCCTGAACACTGTTTTCAATCATGTCCACTTTATAGTACTGTATTTCAAGCTTGACTGACAAGGGCTTTTCCAAAATGGTAGTGCAACAATGCCTTCAGTTTGTATGGAATAAGACTGAATGTTATAGGTGGTTAAGTACATTATATTACAGCAATTTCTAATATGCAAATCAGCAAGTCACATGAAAACCACAGTTGACATACAGTCACAGTGAAATGGAATGCATCAGAACTACATTTCGACATTTCTAAGGTAGTATTGCTTTATTGTTTATGGAAAGGTATGTAATAGCCCCTTTCTGACTAAAAAAATATTCAAACACTTAGATTATAAAGATCTAGATTGGAGATTTTGATTTTCTAAGATGGGGATATCCCTTGTACTTAATGACACAAATATGGATCAATTTGTGGCACTAAGACCAATCAGAAAGAGATCTCTAACTTAAAGTTGTACCTCAGCCATGGTACACAAAGTGTGGAATCTTGTAACAGGTAAAAATCATCAGATATAAAGGTCAGTGGCAAAAGTAATCCATGTGCCCCAAGCAATATAATAAAGAAGGATCTCCATCTCGAAACAAGAGTACTGAGAAACTGTCATCCTTGTACACTAGACGAATTTGGAAAGCATACATGTGGTAATGTTGCTCTCTCGACATGACAGCCTTACGATAGAGCCTTTTGCAATGTAAACTATGCTGCAAGGTTATTATTAAGATGAATAATTGTCAGATAAAGAATGGTCACACATGGCAACATAACTGTAAGGATGAGATAATAAGACTCCAAAATTGTTTTAATATAACATACTCAACCCTCTGTATTCTGCAGTAAGTAATTGTAAATCAGTTCTTATAGACTATACTCTTCACTAAATGAGATACAATTAAACAAAACACTTTTTGGTATCTTGTGAAGTCTGTAACACCAAATCCTAGCTATTTTCATGGTGAATAGCAGTCTAAAATGATATTACATGTGGATCCCAATTAAGTGACCAGTTGGTGCAGATGATGGACATGTTGCAGCTAAATAAAAATATCTAAGTTATGGAACATAAAATCTTTAACATAATAAAATTATGATTGAAAATAATACTTAATTTAAAAAGTTGAACATGAGAAGTAAACACATAAAAACTGTTGTAAAGATCACCTTGTTTTATCATAGAAATAAAAAGTAAGTAGAAACTATCAGTCTCAAATGTTTAATTTATAATGTATGAAATGCAGCAGAAGTTGTATGGATAAAGTGGACTGGAAAATATATTTATATACTCAATTTTTTTTTCCAGTTTGCACGTCCAAATAATAAAACTATTTATCAATGAACCTGATATGAAAAATTATTTTACATCTTGAAGTATAGTTGCTTTGTATTACTCATGTAAAAATTAGAATAACTTAATACAAAAGCAAGTTTTATCTTGTTAACAACTTACCTCTCCTAAAACCTTCCTTTTCTTCTTTAGTAAAGCTAACTTCTTTTTCAACACAGGTGTTGATAAGGAAGTAATATTCTGTGAACCAAATGATTTTCATGCATGAATAACAAAATCAAATCTTGAACACAAGAAAAACTATCAATCTACAGTGATGAAGATATTTTTGTATCGTCAAAGAACTTTTTAACTTAAATTAATAGAAATTATGTACTTAATCTTTCAAGATCTCCCATAAGACTTAGAAACAAAATGACAACGTGATTTCTTTAAAATGGTTTTATATATATCTATGTATGTGTGTGCATGTGTATTATTACCTTACCATTGTGAATATATATCAGATTTAAAAGATTAGGTTATTACTAACATATTAAAACTGCTACGAACATTAATACCTGGGTGTTAATTCTCCTTGAACAAAACATAATGTTGTAAGGAATAGGTAATAAATTGTCTTCAATCTTTTTTATTTTGATCTATGGTCAACAAAGAGGTATGTGTGCCACTAAATCAAGGACCTCAGTAATTCTTGGGGAAGGGGATTATTACATTATTCAAAAATAAATCAAAACTTATTACTCTTTGTACAAACACAACGTACTTTCAACTTAAAAGACTCATTTTACAAATACATTTATGGTTTAACAATAAGCTCCTCTGTTTTCCCAATACCCATTGAAATATTCATGGAGAAATTTGAAAATGATGTCCTGTATACAACTGACAAATCTACAAAACATTTAGAAACAACATGTACATGATACTTTTATTATCTGGTCCATATGTTATACATAACAGAAGATTTTTATTTAATCCAAATGCTAAGCATCCCAACATTTACTTCATCTTACAACTTGAAGAAAATAGATCCCTCCTCCTCCTGGAAATTGAAGATAGTCACCTTTTAATCACCATCTATAGAAAACTAGCTCATACCAATAAGTACCTCAATTACAGACCCAACCACCCACAATCCACCAAATACAGAACCCAGAGAGAACTCTCTAACAAACCTCAAACAATTATCACATTTCCTCTTACACCAAGACTCTCAGCTATATGATGCAAATAATATGCAAGAAATTTCAAATAAAAGTTCAATTTAAATCAAACAAACCCCTGGTAACCTCTTAACTTTTGTCAAACAGCCTAAAGATGAACTCATAACTATAGAAGCAATCAATGAAACATCTCACAACTGTGTAGACAAATACATAAGAGAAAAAAGTAGGCATTTAGAGTAACAATTAATAGAACAAGACCCTGCTTGATTAATGAAAACAAACACCTCCATCATAGGGGAACATGCAATTGAAACGGGACATAAAATATACTGGGATAAATTCATAGTTACTGACAGAGAAAGAAACAAAAGTAAAAGAAGCTACATATATTAGAAACCAAAAACCAATACTGAACTGAGACCTAAGAATAGAAGTTAATAGTATCTGATTTACACTGATCAAAGAACCTAACAATCACAAAAAATGATCTTCAACCAATAAAAATCAACAGCCAACATTGTAACAGATTCCTCAACAAGTATGATTCAAACACTAAAAATTTTTCTTTTGTTCACACAATACATCACTGATATGAAGGAGCATGCAAGTGATCCAAAATGTTGCCCAACTTAAATTAAAAGGGCTTCACTTTACAAATTGTTTAATAAATTTTACTTGCCAATAATGTCTTTAAAACAATACCCCCATCCTTCATTTTAAGTGTTTAATCCCAAGTGTACTTGACTTGACTTAGTAGTTCTAAATGAATTATTTAATTTCAAATACTTTAGAAATATATTTTACTTATATCATTAAAGGTTATAGTTTGATTGCATATATCTTTGCTGTTTTCCATACAAAACTGTTAAAATATTTTTCTATTACATGTAATATTTTCTCAAGATTGTTAATAATGTTGATTTATATGCATCACACTGTTTTCCAGCTGACTATAGTAATCACTAACATGTCCAGGTATACAGACAGACAAACGCATATGAATTTTCTAAATTACTTTAATGTGCAGAAATATTCAATTGTTAAAATTTGTCATTTTTCAGTAACTGAGCAAAAACTCTTAAATACATGCAAGTTTTTTCTTGGTGCTTTCCTTGTTCAGTTTCTTTTTAGTCTTTAGCCGTATGTGCATGGGTTGGGGTTAAAATGTGCATGTCCTGACTTTTTACAGAATTATGTTCAAAATTTAACTAAACTACTTTATTATCAATATATATCAATCAAAATGCAGTCAATAAATTAACTTTTAATATAAGCTTTAATTTCTTAGTTCAAGTGGAAATATTAAAAGAACTGCTCAATATTCACTCTTGTATGTCACAATATATCTGTGCTCTAAGTTTGTTTGTTTGTTTTTAATTTCGCGCAAAGCTACACGTGGGCTATCTGCACTAGCCGTCCCTAATTTAACAGTGTAAG
>NW_013665844.1:656667-670547 GCF_000517525.1 Limulus polyphemus | reverse complement strand
TATAACGTCCCCACGGCTGAAAGGGCGAGCATGTTTGGTGTGATGGGGATTTGAACCCGCGACCCTGAGATTGCGAATCAAGCGCCCAAACCACCTGGCCATGCCGGGCCCATGTGCTCTAAGTTGTTCTATTTACATTTTTATTATTTCTACAATAAAACTGCAATAGAGCCTAATCACTTAGAAACTCAAATTTTGCATGTTGACAAGCTAAAATATAAAATAAGAACCTCCTACCTTCTTTATTTGTTGATATATTTAGCAAACCCCTTCCATCACTTCATTCTTTTGAAACCACTTATTTACTTATCCCCATCTGTCTTCAGTAAATGTTTATAATCAATAGAAAGAGCAGATTCTTAAACATGTAAGTCTGACAGTTGTTTGTAAATTATAAATTTGTTGACTGAACATGCATGCCAAATTGCTCATTTTAGATTTTTTCTACTACCCCTCAATCTACTGGATTTGGCACAAATTACTAATAATATAGATACTGCTAAGTCATAATGTAAATTCCCTTCCAAGTTTATTACTTTACTGAGATATAACTAAGAGCTCTGTGTGTTGGTATGATTTTCAGATCAGGTGTTATGATTTGCCAGAAACAACATAATGTGATTTGTTTTATTGTATAGAAAGATACTGCTCCATATGGTAAAACAACAAAACAGAAAACATGTTTAATAAAACAATAAAGGTTTAAACTATGAATATAAATGATTTGTAACTTCTCATTCAATAGTGAAAAGAAATGAACAGTGTTACTAAATTTATGTTTCTCAACCATTCTTTTCATTATACTTGGCTGATGTCTCTAAAGACTCTGGAATCAAGTATGCTGTTTATGTGGTGATCCACAGATAGGATATACAATATCACTGAAAAAACTTTTGATATTCATTTAGGAAGTTTTAGAGGTTATGCTAATGAAATATGAAAATTTTAAAATGAAGGTATGTTTATTCCACTGACACCTTTGTCATAATTTTTTATCTTCCAAATGCATATAATATACAATGAAGATTACATGGCACATCAATTTTTGAATTATCTTTTTGGTATAACCCTAGAAGAAAGAGGCACTGATGTATGTATAAAAACAACAAATAAGTCAAGTATAGTTTAATATTAATAATTTCTATTTTTAACAATACATTTGAAAACATATGGTAAAAATGATATAAAAAGAATTACTATATAAATAAGATATTGTATACAATGTACTTTAAGTCAAACACCTAAAACAAGAAACCCAAAACTTACCTTTGTGACACCTCGTTTCTGCAGCATTTCCTCTACATCCTCCTCTAAATCACATTTCAATTGTTCTAAAAGATTGGGATTCTTTTGAAGAGCATAAAAAAGTCTTTCACTTCTGACAAAACCATACTGATTTTCCCTGCTCATAACCACATATATTACAAGTTAAAGTTAATCAACAGAAGTAGTCAGAATGAAATTTGAAAAAAAAGGCATTAATTCAAAAGTAAATTGATAACCTTATGTCTGTACAGGTTTGTGTTATAGTTTAAATAATACATTCCAATATATGAGCAAAATATTGAACATTTGCTTAAAAGGTTCATTGAAAGATTTTTCATAAGTAAAGTGAAATGTTTCTCATATGTTTCAGAAACTAAAAGAAAATAAATAATTATACAGTTAAATAATCTTTCATGAAAGTTAATATTCAATATAAATATTTTACACTCATTTTTAAATGTTACAACATCCAATGCAATGTTCTGATACTGGCTACTTTTAAACAGATTATAGTGTGTCGACAAAAAACAACTTCATCTTGTCATGTTAAAACAAACTGAACAATGCTGATAACTATAATGCTATGTATAAGACTTTTGACTAGATTCACTAGGGATTCACAGAACACTCACAGATGTACTGAGAAACAGAAGAATTTGGTATTCTACAGAAGTAAACAATACAATTGTAATGCTGCTTTGCTTTGTGTTCCATAATTCAACATAATTATGTGGTAATATTACCTAAGAGGAGTATAAAATTAACTTATCTCAAAATAAATGCAATACTGAATACACTTGACTTTGTTTATAAAGTTATCTACTCTTAACTTGAACTCAACTTAATCAGTATACAAACTCTTAAAAAAAAGTCAATCACTGAAGTCTAAACATTAATTAGATTTTACATTTAGAAAATTCAGAGTAAAACTCACTTACTACTATAAAATTCCTCAACTCAGTATAACGCTAACTTGTGTAAAACTCCTGTTATTATAATTCTTTCTTTAGATCTCTCAATATCTTTCTGGAATTTACTCTATCAAACACTACTATGCCACATATCTATTTAACTCTACAATAACTTGTCTATCAGCTAAATATGTTACAGATAATTAGAAAGTGTCAGGTTTTCATGTATGGATGGGCTGGATTCTTTACAGTAGATGTCTGTGATTTGTTGGCGATAAATGTCAACAATAAAAAACAGCACACAGTCCACTTGTTTTAAAATAATATATTAAAACAAGTCAAACATACATACAAATTTTCATTACACTGTTGGTTATTACAGTTGTATCCAGAGCTTTAATTAATTGTCTCTTTTTGTCAAAGTCCACACAGGTTGATTTAGTTACTTTAAAACCCAATTGACAAGACAAATTATTTCTTTTCTTCTTTGTTATTACAATACAATCTGTGATAATTTCACTTTAGAAATTGCCACTATACACTCTTTATGGCTAAACTCACAATCATGCAGTCTGCATCTTTTTATCTATCTCATTAACTCTGTCTAACTATATCCTTGAACTACATTTTGTAGACATATTCACAGCCTGACTGAGGCCAAGAACTTTCTACACACTATGAGATATTATAATGCAATGATACTCAATCAAAACAACAAGAAAAACATAGAAGGTTCCAGTAACATGACACAATAACACAAGTGCCAATTCATAACAATTAAACTACACAACATATGAATCATACACAGTTACATAAACAAACCTATGATAAACTATCACTTCTAAAAATAACTAAACTTAACACTTATTCTATATTTAAATGGAAACCGTTGTGTATGTCTAAGAGAAAGAATAATCATAAACACTTATACTAAAGAACATAATTATCTTCAATATTATGCCATAATACTAGTCATTAACATGTAGCATGGAGTTAGTAAGACTGAATTTCACTTTACATAAAATAATACCTGTACAACCCTAGTGTGGGTTCAAGATCAGACTAAGGAATGTGAATGAATATAGTATAAGCAATACGTTTAAACTTAATAAACTTTGAAAGAATGTTTGATAATAAAAAGGCTTCATTTTACTTATCTTCATGTTTTCTAAGCAAGTATTTATATCTTTTACATTTAAGAATGTTAACAAGAATGTATTACATAGCAGGACACATTTCCTCAACTTTTATTTCCTACCTATGGTTAATATTATTACTTATGAGTACATTATGCCTTTTTACTTATCCCATTCATCCTTCAACTGGGTATATATTATATCTATTCTAATATGACAATAACAACTTTTGAAAATTAAAAACATGACCCACTCAAAAGACATTCAACTTTCATCAGTAATATATCTAAACAACTTTGTGTTAAACAAAACTTGACATTGCTTCAGTATTTATTTTTTACAAGTTACCTTTCTTTTTCCAATACTTGGGGAGTTCTAGGCAATGACACTACAAAGTGGATAGAAAAAATCAATCAAAGAAAAGACAAACTCAAATTTACACCTGTAAAACTATTAATCTTACACAGGTAAAGCTTAATATAATCCCTCCTCACCACCCAAAATTCTTCCAGTCAACAACACCTATACTACTAACTGCAACTAGAAATGAAATCAAAAATTTGTCAATTATGCACTTATAAGATTTCTAAAGATGCTAAGAATAATGATATCTAATACATTTAAAGAATTTACATTTCATTATTCAAGGAGGAAAAAATAATTTTTATTTTTAAGATACAGATATGGAATTTCCAGGGGTATCAGTTGTACGTCCAGAGAAGGTATTGCTTCTTTATTGATACATTGTTAGTTTTCAATCTTTCTAACCACTCTGCTTAAGTTTACTGAAAGTTACTTCGAATAGGTCTATTCTTATTACACCAAGTAACAACTTAATAAAATGTTCAGCTTCATATCCTTCAGAAAATTTTCAAGCTGACTTGAATGAAAGAAAGAGCTATTCAATGCCAACTGAATTTCAAATCATTTTCTTCAAATACAAGATGTCAATATAAAAATAAATAAAAAGAGTATTAAAAAGAGTATTAAGCTCAACAATTTTTTGATATTTTAACACTTTTATATCACATTTAAACTATAATACAAACATAATTAGATACACAGATTAACTTCTACTTCGCACACTTTACTTTAATGGTTAACAAATTTTCCTTTATATCTGTTTGCAAACTTACTTTTGGCTTCAATATTTTAATACCTTTAATGAGCATCTTGACCTTGAAAATTAAAACTAAGCAAATTCTCTCTTAAATTTGTTTTCTCTATGAACCTTTAAACCACAACAGGGACGCTCAATTTGAGTTTCTTTTGTTTCTAAGCTAAATGAATGTTTAACAAATTTTATAGTTGGCCTACATGAATTTTTGTTTTCATTCAGTGCTGGTGTATTATGTACAAAATACTATAAAACACAGCTTGTTTAAGTTGTGATGGAAGAAGTAGCTTTATGGTTGATTACCAATGATTCATCAAAGTTAATGATTCTTTCATCTATTTTGTTGACTTTAGCTTTTGTCACAGGTTTGCAGGAACCAATTACATTATTTGCCATTTCATGACAAAAATACCAAACAATAGAAAGAAAACTACAATTTAACCTCACTTTTATGTTAAACAAAGACAGGAGTCAACCTAAGTGGTCTCTTAACAAGTCTATAACCATTGTGTTTTATTACATACCTTGAATAAACAGGATACATATGCCTATTAATGATCATCTTATTCAACTTAACTCACAGCCTCTTCACAAGAATCCCCAAGCTTTCTAAGTTGACCGACTGTCATCTGATGATGATGCCATGGTAAACCCAGTGATATAATGTACTTTACACTAATTGTTTCAACTTTGTTGTTTGACTGTGATTGTTATCTGATGTTGTCATGGTAAACTCAGTGAGAAAATGTAGCTTAAAATAAACGTTTCAACTTTGTTATTTGACTGTGACTGTTATCTGATGATGCCATGGTAAACCCAGTGATGCAATGTAATTCACACAAAAACGTTTCCACTTTGTTACTTGACTGTGACTGTAATCTAATGTTGTCAAGGTAAATCCAGTGATAAAATGTAGTTTACACTAATTGTTTTAACTTTGTTATTTGACTAGGATTGTTATCTAATTATGTCATGGTAAACCCAGTGATAAAATGTCTGTTTTTTTTTTCAATTTTCATTATACATAGAAATAAATATTGCTGAATTTTAAACATATAACAATTTCAATAACTTTATCATTTACCTATTTAGCATTTTTCAAGTAATTTACAATGTACAAGTCAAGATTTTTTATCCACATAATTATGCAGTTTAGATTGTTTTGTTAGTTCTTTAATTTACAAGGTATAAGTCAAGATTTTTATCTACACAATTATACAGTTTAAATTGTTTTGTTACCTTTTCTAGGAGGAGGAGTTGGAGGACTTTTTATAGGAGAGACAAACTGTGATAAGGCCTATAAATACAGAAAATAAAGAAATTAAAAATTATACAGAGGTAGTATGGACTAAACAAACAAATGTTAATAACAATGAACATCTTAGACTATACTACATGAATTTGAAGTAACTTACAACCTTCTACACTTAAATACACAACTGCAATTCATTAGTTTAATGATTTGTTTTGGTATATTCAAAAAAGATGTTTACAGTACTCCTAGTAAGATACTGTGTATTGAGTAAGTCCTAAAGACTTTTTTAATTCATCCTGAAATATATAAATATTAGTTGTTATCTTATATGAATTGTATTTTTTTTTTGAACTGAGAAAGAAAACAATCATATTTAACCAAATATCAAAAGAATATATATAAGCAACTTAAGAACTCTTAAATCAGACAACTACTGAAAGGCATGCAAGTAGAAAAGCTGAAACACAGAGACTCATCAGTTCCTCTAGGTTTCGAATTATTCTTCTATAAATCAACTGAAAAAATATTTATGCTTCAAATTCGAAATTACACTCCTACATTATGAAGGGCTTACAAAACAAATCTTTTCACCGATACATAGTAGCAAACTCTTAACAGAAAAGTATCATTTAATTAAAACACTCAGTCTACGCTTGACAATAAGTCAGGAATTGGATAATGTAATCACATCTGCACAACATGATGTGACTATCAGAAATGAACTACATACATTGCCATGTTGTCAAGAACTAAATACAAAACAGATCAGGAAGGGTATTCATTACTCAGAGTAAGGATCAGAAGGATCATGAAAAAATTTTAAATTAATATGCAAATTATTTAGTTGAAAAGTGAGCTATTTTAAAGAGAAAGTAATGAACAAAATAAAATTGAACACACACAGCCAGCAGGTTGAAGAAGGTAGAGTGAGAAATGCATATTCTCTTTGCAGATGACAAATTAGTAGAGGGGCACAAAAATATGGAAAGTTCATGACTGGTCAAACTGCAAAAAGTAACACCTCAGGCTGAAATTCTACACACAATCTTAACCAGATTTAGTATGTTCCAAAATAATTTCTAATAATTTAAGAATTTTGTAGATTATGTACAAAATTGATACTATAGGTAAATAAGATATGTAGTATTTACATAATACACCCTTCTTTGGTGGAGGAACCCACGAGATATTTTGAATGAATACAAGACAAAGTGTTGGGTTCTTCAAGACATACAAACTGTCATCATCTCAAGGTAGTTAATTCCAAAGTACATATAATCAATACAATATAATACTACTTACATAACCCATCAAAAAGTTTTATAGGTATAATATATTGTAACAGAAACTTATAAATTAATGTAAAAACTATGCATACTTTCTAGATACTGCAATATCTCTTACGTGTTATTAAACGTAAAGCTGCACAATGAGCTATCTGTGCACTGCCCGGTATAGGTATTGAAACCTTAAATTTGCACTGTAAGCCCTCTAATGTACTGATGAGCCACTGGGGGGTGATATTGCAATGACAAGTATAATTTGAAACACTTACTCCTGAGGAAGAACATACTTTTTTTCCACAAATATCTCAAGAAAGGATACTTAATCATTCTATATCAACATTCATACACAAATAGAATAATTTGTTCATTTCTTTTAATAAGGTTAAAACTAGTTAAATTTCTCACAGGTTTAGTAGCCAATTCATGTATTTGCTTTTCCTGGTTTTTCAAACGCATTTCCTGTCTGCGGGATCTTTCCAACAACTTCCGAATCTGGCGTTCATGGTGTTCTTCTTGGTTACCTGTCTGTTGTCTTTCTTTCTGCAAGTGCTTTACACTTTGTTCTAAAGCATTGTTGAGCTAACAAGAAAATATTGAACATCTTAATTAAATAGAAATATAGAAAAATTAGCATTAAAAATTCATTTTACCAATCTAATGGTTACATTTCTTTAAGGTGGAAACCTTTTCCAGATACAAAAGAGATTTTACAGTGTTAAACATGTATGATAGAAGTGGCAATTCATATCAATTAACACCCAAGATATCAATATGTGTCAGGAACAACAAATACTTTTTTACTTTATTTTTTTAGTACAACTTTGAAATTACTGTATCATTTGTGTTATAAAACTAAAACAGTGTTGCATTTGAAATATATATATATATATTTCATGAATTACAATAGTGATTCATAACAGGGATCACACAGAAACGTGACCAAACCTCTAATGGAACATTCAGACAAAAACCACCTAAAAAGCAAATTAATTCTTGAAACAACACTCAAAATCTTCCTTTTCAATAGTTAAGACCACCCAAACATTGATAATAAGCAAAATAAGTGATTTCACGATTGCAGACAAAAATCAAAATTTGCCCATTTGTTTATATTATTATTCCAACAGCCTACAGCAAAATCAGCTGGGCGTTTTGCACCAAAACCTAGACAGATATAATATATCAAGCACTGTGAATGTCCATGATCTACTTAAAAGTTGATTATTTTTTCTTGAAAGTTGATTTACATGGTTATAAATGTATAATAGATGCAATGTTGTTCTGAACAGCTGCTTTTGTACTCGGCACATGTTGACATGAAACCTCAGGCACAAAGCCACCTGCCTCAGTAAATAATTACTTTAAAAGACATGAAGCTTTATTTAAAGTGATGTTTTATAAGTATTTGTTTTATTTGAAAAGGCTGCTTTTCTACTGGTGAAATTTTATATGCACTTAGTGTGTGTGTGTGTGGTGGGGGGTGGGGGGTTATGTCTGACTCTAGATATATATTTGCTTATTGCTGTGTATTAAAAAAGAAAACATACAAGATAATTAAAAACTGAGAATTTAAAATCTACAATTATAGGTCACAAAAAGTAAGCAAACAAGGCTGGAGATCTACTGCTGACAGTTTGCTCAATCCCTATTATGACTCCACTATAAATTTATTGCTTGTGATATCTACTGTAGTGTAGGATCACACAGGAATTTTGTTGCTGTTGTCTATTTTGCATTCATTATTTATGTCACCTTATTCTCACAAACAATTGTGCACAGCAGGTTGTTGAAGAACATACATATTTCTCACGTAGACCTAACAAGATAAGTATGCTACTGCATCTGTTTACATTGCATGAATCTGTGTTGTATTATCTTAGAAAAACCATTATTCTGTTCTGGTAAGATTATTTTGTTGCAGCTCATCTTTGTTACATTATACTATGACATTGGTGGAAGCTGGTCGTTAAATCTGTGATGATACATTCTTTGCCTTCAAGATGGTCCTTTGAGAACAACTTTACATTTTGTCTGTTTTGTTTGAATACCAGTACATGTGTTTATTCTTTGTTGTAAACTTATTATTTATTTAGAATTAGTTCAGTGTTGTGGTTGTGTGGAAACAAAAGCCAATGCAGCAGTAAACTGTTGAAAACATGCAACATTAAACTGAATGCATATGCATGTATGTAGCTTAAAATTTATTCTCCATAAACAAACATAAAAAACTTAGGAAACAAGGTTAGTAAAAATTGTTAACTGAAATAGGAGGAATATTGATTGTCAAATATGAACAGAAACAAGTTGAATCCAAATGTGAATTGATAAGTACTGTAGAAACTATTTCCAGCCTTGTTTGTTTCCTTTTTTTTAGAACCCATAGTTACAGGCTTGATAATACAATCCTTGCATTTTGATTCAACTTGTTTCTGTAATTTTTGATGATCACTATTGCCCCTTTTTAAATTAACAATTTTTACTAAACTTGTGCAAAAATATGTACACAAAATCAATAAAAATTTATCTATCTGGTAAATTATGAATGTAAATATAATATCAGAGATTGCACTAGCCTTTAAAATTTGTTTTTTTTTAAACAAATGATTCCTTAAAATTTACATTTTAAGCCATAATGCCTACTGCTTTATATATTGTATTAAAAAAGAGAATTTCTAATCTAACATTACTTCAGATTAAGTTAAGATGCAAACAGTAATACGTCACCTACAGTGTGTCTACCCTAACACCATACACATATGCAGTGGTATATGGCATACTGTAAATCTCAGAGCTCATGCATTTTTAAGCATTTAGACACAACAAAAGATTCATTCACTTAAAAATCAGTTGTTACAATAATACTGTGAACAGTATTTTGTTTTACATGTTCATAAGCATGTTTACAACAGTGTTGAAACTTTAATTATATCTATAACTAAGCAGTTACTCAAATGCTTTGTAACCAACAAAGGGAAAACCTCATAAATATTATATACATATCACCATTATAAGAAGCCTTCTGTACTTCTTTGGTTTGCTGACCAACGTTGTGCTGATGAGCTTTGAATAGGCAAAACTTCAGTACACAGCAGAGTGTGCAGCAAACCAAAGAATGTGTTAGGTCTTTATGTCACAGATTATATTTTCAATTTTACCTTTGGTGAAAAGAAATCTGTAATATAAACAAAGAGAAACAAATAGCCATACCACATTTATTAAACAATTGGGTACTCAGCTAAAATAAAAACCTAATATTATTGATATTTTTCAAGTAATCTAAATTTCCAGTTAAATAATGTAAAAGTTGGAATAATTTCAATTGAATTTGTAAAAAAAAACAATAAAAACATTTTGATAATAATAGCTTTATCTTACATAGTTTGAAACCATGAAGGAATGAATCAGAATAAAACTATAATGTCTATTCAGTTAATATAGTACTATTGTGTTAACAACACTAATATTTTATTTTTATGATGGTGGTATGATATGCATTACCTTATTTAAAGTTAGCTGTGTTAAATTGTAAATAAATGTCCAGTATCTTTTCATTAAAGAAGAGAAACTTCTACAACAATAATATAGTATTTGTCAATATAATGTCAACCATGTAATCTAAAAGTAACCTAAATATGTCAAAGTCAAGATTAAGTGAATATATATCCATGTAGTCTAAAAGTAACCTAAATATGTTAAACAAAGTCAAGATTAAGTGAATATATATCCATGTAGTCTAAAAGTAACCTATATACATGTATGTCAAAGTCAGGATTAAGTGAATATATATCCATGTAGTCTAAAAGTAACCTAAATATGTCAAACAAAGTCAAGATTAAGTGAATATATATCCATGTAGTCTAAAAGTAACCTAAATATGTCAAAGTCAGGATTAAATGAATATATATCCATGTAGTCTAAAAGTAACCTACATACATGTATGTCAAAGTCAGGATTAAGTGAATATATATCCATGTAGTCTGAAAGTAACCTAAATATGTCAAAGTCAGGATTAAGTAAATATATATCCATGTAGTCTAAAAGTAACCTATATATGTCAAACAAAGTCAGGATTAAGTGAATATATATCCATGTAGTCTAAAAGTAACCTAAATATGTCAAAGTCAGGATTAAATGAATATATATCCATGTAGTCTAAAAGTAACATGAATATGTCAAAGTCAGGATTAAGTGAATATATATATCCATGTAGTCTAAAAGTAACATGAATATGTCAAACAAAGTCAGGATTAAGTGAATATATATATCCATGTAGTCTAAAAGTAACCTAAATATGTCAAACAAAGTCAGGATTAAGTGAATATATATCCATGTAGTCTAAAAGTAACCTAAATACGTCAAACAAAGTCAAGATTAAGTGAATATATATCCATGTAGTCTAAAAGTAACCTAAATATGTCAAACAAAGTCAAGATTAAGTGAATATATATCCATGTAGTCTAAAAGTAACCTAAATATGTCAAACAAAGTCAAGATTAAGTGAATATATATCCATGTAGTCTAAAAGTAACCTAAATATGTCAAACAAAGTCAAGATTAAGTGAATATATTTTATGATATATAAATGTTTTAATCAATATAGCTTTACCTTACAGAATTTAAAATCCAGAATTTAATAACTAACAAGAAATCCCAGAGTTTAATCAGTTAATAATTCTCAACTTGGGGACATGAACTAATGGAAGCTAATTCACTATTTGTTACCAGACTCCTATGGCTGTTGGTTAGATACAGTTTTAGTGCTCAATAAATGAATACATTTTAGGCCTATATGAGTGTGTAATTAATCTTTGTTCTATACTCTGTTATTATTTTTTAAGCTTGCATCTCTTTAATACAGATTAAATGAGTACATCAGTTTTGATTGTTGTTCATTGTTTAATAAAAGAAAATCATATTTAATTTGTGTGGTTATCTTGTGGGATGGTGAGGGGGCAAGTAGATTGTTAAGAAGGACAAATAGATTGTTCCAGCATTTTGTACTTTGGACAAGAAGCTTTTTTCAAAAGTTGCACATCCCTGTATGATAATTAAAGAACAGTAAATTAATAACAAAGACACATGTTGGCTGGAATAAATACAACTTGTACACTGTATATGTATACACAAAAGTGATAAGCATTTTATTCATATTCAAACCCTTACTGTACTGCTTGGCATGATAATAATTAGAATATACATTAGTTAGATAAACACTAAATATCCTTTCGACTATAAAAAGCAATACAATGTCAACAAGTTTGAATGACATTTTAAAGTTATAGAACTATAAGAAGTTGTAAAAAGTATTCAAAATAAGTATGAAAACCTCTTAAATGTGTGTAAGAAGTTCTACAATTTACTTTGTGTCATAAAAGTTCTCTTCCAGGAGAGTAACAGCTTATCAAGATGTCACAAAGGATTAAACCACATGTTATGTTGAAAGAGTTTTATTCAAACAGGCAAAAAAATAATAATCAAATCACAGCTTTTGGCCCATTACTCTTAGTTAACCAGTATGAAGTACTATGCATGTAATCTGTCTTCAGTCACCTTCTATAAAACATTCCGATTTAGTTTTTTTAATTATTATTATTTTAGCTTGTCTTACAATTAAACAGGAGATTATGTTTATTAAAATCAGGTTAAGTCAGAAGAGTGGGCAGAAACACAAAAATGATAAAACCTACGGAACAGAAAGGTATTTAGTAGCTTGGAAGAGAATTAATGTTTGTATCATATTCTGATATTATAAGTAATGTTAATATGTATGTAATGATAAAAATGTTGTACCTGTTTACATTTAGCAAAATGCAGAAGACAAATTTGTATCCTCAAATAACAATAAACTTAACTTACTAAAAAAAAAACATTTTTCTTTCACCATACTATCACTTACTTTTTCAAGTTCCAGTGCATGCTCCTGTGTAACTTGTCTTAATTTTGCTCTCCATTGTTTCTCCTGACCTTTTATAGTTTCTTCAAGATGTTTTTGAACTTGAGTTAGCTAAAAACAGGAATTTAAAGAACCGGTCATACTCTACTAAACTCATTCCATATGTCTATATTTGGATTTTTCTATCATTACAATCACTCATTGCATAGACACTGAAAACTTAGAATAATATGGTTAACTTCACAATATTAAATCATATTGTATTATCAATAAAACCAGAAATTTTTCTAGTGTTTTCTATAGAATTACTTGAAATTTTAAGAGCTACAAATAAACTTGGTACATGTCATTTTGTTTTATAAAAGTGTAGGCTAATTTCCCTATTTAAATTATATTATATATTGCCTAATAAACCTGCTATCTACATTTCTTTTTAAATGCTTTTATATATACTTCTTAATTACTTGTATTGTTACAGATATTTGGTACCTGGCTTATTCAGTCATTTTTCATCATATTAGGACCTATTCAGCAGCTGGATAATTGAAAGTTTCATATCATTTATAACAGCATAACCTAAATCCCAGTACATTCTACAGGTAGTAGGAAAAAGTTATAAACAACAAGTTAAACCAAGGAAGGTCCATTAATTAAGAACCTTATTAATGCAGAATAGTAATAAACTAATACATTTGATTTTTTATGTCAAAAACAAATTTTATTAAACTGAAAGTGAAGTAATTTTAGAATGGTATATGGATTCTAATTACTTTAAAAATATTGCCAAAAGTGCTAGCTATACTAGAAAAAAAAACTGTTTTAAACACGTCAACACTACCATTTATTTATAACAAAATATCATTATCGATACTGTGTGAGTGTCTGTATATGTAGTTATATATATATATATATATATATATATATATATATATATATATGTGTAGTGTGTGGTACGTACTACGTACTACGTTAACTAAGTAAGTACTAACTAACTAACGTAACTAAACTAAACCTTA
>NW_013665844.1:629394-656646 GCF_000517525.1 Limulus polyphemus | reverse complement strand
TAAGTTATAAACGTAATGAAAATTTTAAAACCTACTGCCAATAAAACAATGAGCTACACTGTTTATATATATATATGTGTGTGTGTGTGTACCTGCTACTTCTAAGTAAAGCTTACAACTGTAACATAAAACACCTTACTTAACAACATAAGTAATTATTTTTCTATGATCTTTAGTTTTTACTTAAGCAGGTCATTACAAATTAAGTCATGATAAAATTTAACAAAATATTTTGTTTTTGAAGAATTGATTTATGTTTTATATTATAAAATGAAGCTTTCTCATAACCTAAGCTACCAGGAGCAATCCAATAAACTTATGCTTTTTTCCCAATCATAGTTTAGATAAGATTTTTATATCCCTTTATTTTAGAAATGAATACCTCAATATTTAAAACATGTTACACAATCTTCACGATTCTCACATTTTTTGGCTGACAAAATTCCAGGACTTTTTAGGACCACTAAACAGTTTCCCAGGATCTTTTAATCTTATCAGTGGCAAAATGTAATACTTCATACATAACTATCAGTTCTTTTTTGTCAGTATATTGTTAAGTTAATAATAAAAAAAAGACCATAATATGTAGTTCAAATCTTTATTTTAATTTTTTGATAATTACTGATCATTATTTTGATAATCCAGAATGTTTTCTGTTTCATTGTCTTGAGAGACCATCATAAATTACAAATTATAGGTACTAGGATGTGTGAACATTAAACACTTATAATTGCTAATAAAAAAAAAGTGAGTCAATACTCCTCTTACAATGTTTATAAAATAAACAAAATACACAACAAAAGTTTAAAAAAATGTTAAGGAGGGAAATCAGGGGATGATACTAAATTAATGGTTCATAGCACCTTTAAAGGTTAAAATAAATCATATCTATTTTAGAATTTAATTTTTTAATAAAGACTAAATAAATAAACAACTGCAGTTTTCCTATAGTTCAAAAAAGATCAAGTAACAGCAAGAATAGCCAGTATGGAAGGTCAGCTATCAGTTAAAGGTTCAATTATCACTGACTGATTACTGGCTAATTTCACTGGCAGGGTCTTTATATTAATGATCTAAAAGCTTATGAGACATAGCCTGGCAGTAGATGGAATTCTCAGTAGTTAAAAGTTGAAGAAACAGTCAATTATCAAATGCAAAACTTTTGCCAGAGCTCTATCCAACATTCTAGAAATGGTACCTGGTGACTGATACATTTTTTTATTGTTTTATTTTCATTTGCTCTTGCAAAAGAAGCAAGAAAATAAAATCTATAAAAACAATTAATAATGAATCAAAATGAAATACAGTTAAAAAAAAAAAGAACATAAATTCAACTAAAAGAAGTAATGAATATTATGAGAAATAAATCATATTACATGATTATCAAACACGCACACTGATTACTCCTTTGAATCAGACATGTTGAATCTGAACAATATTTGAAAAAAGGATGCCAAACTAACTGTATATTTTGGTTCAATATAACTCTTACAAATTAAATTTATTTTTATCAAAAGCTAACCAATTTTCTATGTTTTAACTCATGAATTTAACTTTAGCTAATAAAGGTTCAAAATGCCAACACATGTTTGAAATGTCTTCAAATTTTTTTTTTCATTTGTCATTTGTAGCTGCCACAATTTTTATTTTGTTATATTTATTTTTGTTTTTCCTACATTTTTTACAGTTTTACAACACTGAAATAAACCCTAAGGGCCTTTCAAGCCTGGGAGAGCAAAAGTACATACATCCACCATTCTTCCCAGTTTTCTGGACTCAGTAGAACCATGAATTTTGAAAAACTACTATTTAGTTTTCAAAGAAACACACAGAGCAAATTTTGCTGATCTTACTGAAATTACATGAGAAACAGAATACACAAGTAACCAAAAATAAAACATTCAGCACAGTTCATAAAAATTATAAACTGGACTTATTCCTTCCAAATTTCCTAGTTCTTTTGTTTTTACCCATTACCTGTAATTGAAGTTGCTCTTTCAATAGAGTTGTCTCTTCTCTTTGTTTGTGTAATTCTTCATTTACTTTCATGTTTTCTGCATCAACCAATACACCCAAGTTAGAAGGAGGAGTAAGAGTATTGTACTTAGCACGCAACTCCATCAAAGCTTGTTCTGATATCAGATGCTTTTCATTTAGTTCTTGCATTTCTTTCAAAAACATCTCTTTCACACTTTCCAACTCTTTCTAGAAGATACAAACAGTGAGAAAAAAATAGATAAGTTACAATGAGATCTGTCACCAAAAATACTTGTTTAATGGTATAACTAATCAGTAAGCAACCTCAGGCTCTAGATATTTGTACTGTTTTACATATCACAACATAATATCTCATAATCAACTTTAATTAGCACACTAAAACAAATTAGTAAGTTATAAACGTATGAAAAATTTTAAAACCTCTGCCAAATAAAACATGAGCTACACTGTTTAGTCTATAACAGTATTATAATTACAATGTCACAATAAATTAAACTTCAAAACAGCCACTGTTCCTACTTCATGCAGAATTTATTAGATATCAAATTTTGTGAATACAGTACATTAATATAACTTGACAACAGGAAAATGCTGGTGTTTCTGCAGATCCAAAGATAACAGTGTGATGATATTAATATTATATTTTTTATATTTCTAGCATTAGTGTGGAATGTCTTTATTCAGATATATTCAGGTCATTTTTCTAAATTTTCATGCAGGTGTTGTGCATGTAGTTATTTTTCTCACTAAACATACACTATTCCTCTTACTTAGGTAAAAGTTACATATAAAAATATTTATTCCATAGAAATTTGTGCTAGCTAACTATGTTTGAGTCTATTCCCCAAGGCTAAGATAAGCATATTTCAAGGGGTGATACAGATACTTGTGAAGCATGCTTTGGGAGGATCTTTCCAAGGAACATTTTTATCAGAATAGTCATTGATGTTGGTAACCTAAAGTATTGTGGGATATTGCACTAGGACCTTGGTCTGGCATAAAAATTGGATATGCACTAGGACTTTGCTCTGATATGAAAATGGGATATCTCCATGATTCCATCTTTTGATTTTTTTACCACAGCTCCTCTATTAAACCTCTTTGTTTGATATAGAAACTCTACTCTAGCAGCTAGTAGAAGTCATAAATGAAATTAGAGGTCTGTCAGTCAAATAAAAAGCTTTTATTTGTATGAATAAATATTTTGTTCATTTGTACAATTGTGCACTTGTATTTCCTTTGTTGCCTGTGTTAAAAATATTAGTCTGCCTAACATTTCTGCAGTTTTGCAGATATCTGATTTTTTTCTGGTGAATATCAGTGATCCTGCATACCACATTATATGTGTGTACTTATCAATATTACCCACTTCTTTGAACATGATCTAAAAAATGCTTAATCACCCAAAAATTATAGTTGAACTCCAATTCTAAAATAATCCTGCCAAAAAAAAAATTAATTGTAGCATTTTGTGATCTAAATTTACACACATACACACAGAATATTTCCATAAATGAATCTAGAAATGGTAAATCAATAGGGTACTAGTGAAGGTCTGCTAATTTAGGTAATTTTAATTGTTATAGAAACTTCTAAAGTCTGATAAAACTATAGAAATGTAAAATGTACACTAAGTTCTTGAACTTCAGTTTTCCTTGACTATAGGTGAGAAAGTCCAAATCTGACATATTCTCAATAAAATACAACATATATGTGTATCTCTTAACTTTCTCGCAATGAGCTCAGTCAAATCACCCGATTTCATGAGACCAAATTGACCTTCGGTTTCCACACTATAACTTCTAACATGTTTTGTATATCTACATGAAATTTGACAAGCTTTGAGTAAGCATTACATGTCTTTTGTAGACAAAAACATCAGAATTTTTAATGAAGTATTTCACTTAAAATTTCCACATGAATACATGGAAATAAATCGTTGACTGCTCCGAGTGCAAAATGATTTTCATGTTCAGATCAAAAATACTTTACTTATTCTGAAAATTATCCAATTTCATTTACTTAATCTTTTAAACCTCCTAAATAAATTTGAAACATTTTTTTCCAGTAAAACGTTATATTTATTTATCTTTAATTTTTCTACCCTAACTCTATACGAGGTTGGTCAAATTGACTGTGAGTATATCTTGTTACAAATTTTTTTTTTTTCATTATCTTACCTAATCTAACCCAATAAGTTTCTAATGTTTACATTTTAGTTACTTTTATAATAATAAATAAAGAATACACATGAAAAACAAGAAATACAGTACTTATCTGAATCTTTTCTTTTCGTTGTCAACTTGTCATGAAACTTAACCCCCACTTTTTTTTCTTTATACTAATGGTACTATTGCACTAAATAATTTATTATTTAAGTAATGCACCTAAGACACAGAATAATACCTATTAAAAAGCAGACAATGTCCTACAGTCATGATAATTTTTCTGGCTTTTAACTTTGTGATAAGAGCCATTAAAAATTTAGGTAAAATTTAGGAATGGTAAATAAATTATAGAAGAGGGAAGACCAAGAGAGCAAATGTTACAATTCTCATTCTAGGGGATATTGAGAATTTTATAAAAATATTTCCTTGTATAATTAAAACTTAAATAATATAAAAATTTGATTTATTAGCTATGTTTCAAAGCCAAGTTTATTTGTATATCATGAGAACAAAGTAGTTTAAATTCTGAATGTAACTCAATAAAACCTTGTGAGGTGCACAGAAAAGGAAAGAGTTAAAAATGTTTAAAAGTTTCACTGAACTAACAGTGTTACTATTACTTATAACTGATATGTAATTCCTATTTCTTGTTGCTTGAGGTTAAAAATTAAAAATCTTTAAAGGTCAGTATCTAATGTTTTTGTGTTACAATTAAGAATAAACTTTTAGAAAGAAATTTTGAAGAAATGAAGAGATAAATGGATAAAGCCTACTCTTACAGTATGAATATATTACATATATTACTCTCCTATAGTATATACTTCTCATTTACAACATTTGCAAATTTTTCTAAGTTCTAATTTTGGAACATACTACCCAATTTGCCCAAATGTAATGCACCCCTGAATATAATGTGCACCCAATTTTGAAATGTTAAATTGATGAATTTTTTTTTTTTTTACAGATCACTTGTACAAAATGTATTGAATAGTTTCTAAATAAAGTAAACAACTATCAATGTATTAAATATTTTTGGAAATCTTTCATTGAAATTTTTTTACATGTCAATTTTACAAAATTTATTGAAAAGTTTATATGCGGTAGTACACTAATCTAATCATCCATCTTCATATAAATTTTCATCATGGCTACAACTGTCACTACCATCGGATTCATAGCATTCATTGGATTTGTTTCCTTGAACCTTTGTTTCATCCTCTTCTGATTCCCACAGCATCATCCGTCCCATTCATTGCATTGGATACACAACATTTTTTGAAACCTTTAATGATTTTGGTTGGTAAATTCTAGTAAAATATCTAACAAAATTGAATGTGTGGAAATATAATGCACAGTCAATTTTTTAGGAGGTATTTGGAGTAAAAAACTGTGTATTATATTCATACAAGTACGATAAATCTATTAGAGATTTTGTGCCAAATTTAGCCTTAGATGTAACGTTTTTGTATCTTGACCTGTCACTGTTCCCAGGATAACTGTTATAAGTTCTGTTTGACCTTGGGTGTTGAGGACATTTTGTGACTTTCAGATGGAACAGATACATCAGCTTGTTTTCTGATTGATTAGCTACAGAGTGAAGGTAACATATGAATGTTGTTTTGTCATTTTAAAACCACATTTATTCTAAAGGTTGAGAAGAATAGACATTTCTTTCCTGAAGTTGTCAAGAATTTGTGGTAAAGTTTTATGTGTATTTTAACCCTTTATCCATTACTTTTTCTGATCATGTGTTATTTTCATTTCACCTTACAATTTATTTTACTTTCTAATTCAACATATCACAATGCAATAGTCCTTTCCACTTGTACTACTGCCCATTTTCTTCCACAAATAAAGTTTCAAATTTTCTTGCTTTAAATATCAACTACATGTTGTTGTTTTTAATCTGATTGCAGAAGGTCACTGTATTTTTTTCCTTCCATACACTAAATTCACAAACATCTTGTTTTCACAAAGATCAGGTGACTGTGTAAAGGTTCATCCTTGAAGTATATTCTTGTTAGACTTTAGGAACTCTATGGTACAATGCAATAATATATTAGTTATTTAAAAGAAAATTATAATTTTGTAACAACTTCCACATGGAGATAGTCCTTTAATAAATCAGGATGTTTATATATTTGTTTTTCCAGAAAAGAAACACATTATCCCATGGCACAAAGTAAGTCAAAATTCATTTGCTCTGATTTTGAGGAAAAATCTACTACTAATTTGCTGTATCAGATTGGAATCATCTATTGTTGTTTTCAGCAGTCCCCAGAGAGACTTATAAAAATTATTACTGAAATACCTCAGTTTCAAATTGTTTAAGGTCAAAGTATTTTCTATTTTATGCATTTAAAGAAATGGACTAGATTTTCTAGTGCACCAATCATTTTAAGAATTTTGTATTTTATGGCAAAGTTGCTAAGGCTATATGCTAACATACCTAATTTTTAGCTATTTAAGAGAGGGAGGGCAGCCAGTCAGCATCATTCTGCCACCTACCCTTCATGCTAAGGGACTGACACTCCCTCTCTTACAGTTCTACCACATCTTAAAGTGTGGGGAATACTTAGTGGTATGACAAAGATTTAAATACGGGCTACTAGCTTTAAAATTGAGGGTTCTACCATAGAAGCCATTTTAAGAAGTTCAGCTTTGGTCTTTGAAGAAATAATAAAATATGTAATGTATAAATTACATAATATATAATTACAGATAAAAATCTTGCCACATTCACAGCACTTCTTTTAAATAAAAAATTACTTACAAAATTGAAATGTAACATCACTAATAAAAAGAAATTACAACATAAAAAAATGAAAAACCTTATATTTTATATAGAGATTGTTTTAAATTGACTCGCAGAACAAACCATTCCCGATTACATGGGAGGATTTAAGTAAGACCTAGTTCATGACTCCCAATCAAGTCACATAAACAAAATAGAAATACCTTCTGAATTTCCTGTTGTTGTTCCTTCCAAAATTCAATTTCTTTTTTAACTTCTTCCTTTCTAGCAACAGTCTCTTGTTCTGCCTGTTATATTACACAAACACTTGATTCTCACATTCAATGGTTCAAAAGATATTTTTTCCTATACACCCTCATACTCCTTTTTTTTGCCATTTACATTATTACCATACTAATATACAATACACTAACACAATAAGGACAAAGCAATGGAATTCACACTTATTAGTTTCATTTCTTCTAAATAAATCAAAACAAACATAGCAAAATTGTATGTAGTTGTTTTTTTTTTGTATCTTCAGAAAAAATCATTTATAGGCTGACAAAACTGTTACAGTATAGTATTAAATTGGATTTGTTGCAAATGACATCTAGTTTTACTGTGTAATATGGAAAATGTTTCAAAAGAAAATCTATCTTAAGATTTATTCTTACAGAAAAATTCATAACAGTGATAGCGTATATATTATTTTACCACTTCCTATACAAAGATCTTTCAAACACAGTAGTTAAACCACTCTTTTTATATACTGTAAGGTATTTTAAAACATCTCATCATGGACAATAGTAACATTAACATTCTCCTTACTTGAAAATGTATTTCTAACAGATACTCACCTCATAACAGAGTTTAGCTATTTTCCATGTGCATCTGCATTAGAGATTTGCATGCCACTAGCCTTTAGCAAACTCCCACCTAATTTCACAAGATTTCTTGTGAATTGTGTTACTGCATTATGATGTCATTATGAAGCAAAAACCCCCAGTAACAGGGAGATGGCAACACACCTCCACGCACAACAGCTCCCCTATGCATTTGCACTCAAGAACTTCATTCTTTAATGAGGGAAGGAATACAAAGGTATACTAAATATGGGAAGGTTGGGTGGGAATGTGTGTTAAGATGTTAGTACCTACAAAAAATACATTTTCAGGTAAGGAAAATGTTAACTTCTGAGTCAATACCACACCTCTTTGCATAGTTTAGCTAGAACACTATGTTGAAGTGTTGGAGGGACCAGCACACAAATTTATCTAGATGAGCTCTTTTCAGAAAGCACCAAAAAAAAAAAAGACTCATGGAGTGTAACACCCAATGGCAAAGGCTCCATAAGGGCACACCAGTGGGAGGCTACATCTCATCAGAAAGGGAGGAAGAGGCAAACAATCCCCATGTGTTATAAGGATAGGCAGAATAAAAACATGGTCATCCAAATACTTGCACACAAGACATTGGAGAGCCAATATGTGTGGCATGGTTGAGGTGTGTTCAGACTGTACCTTGTGTGCTCACCTCAACTTTACTGTCAGACACCAGCTGTAAAAGGAAGGCACAGTATTTATTCCATAGAAATTTGTATAGCGTGTGCACACCTCAACTCAAGTGAACAGATGACACCTGCAGATGGAGGGCACAGGTGTATATGGTGTGTTCCCTTCCACTCTACTGAACAGTTGCAGGTTATATAATGAGAGCAATGGATTGAGATGTGTGCTTGCCTCAACTCTCCTGAACTGGCTCTGGCTGCCCGAGGACGGGCACAAGTGTCATGTGATATATGTACAGCTATATGAGGGGTGACCTGCACTACACTGACAGTGTCACCATCACCCCACTTCCCACTGTATTGGTACTCAATCGTATGTCATCCCAGCATACAAACCCAATGGGTGAGGGTTCTCCATGGTCTACCACCCCAGCAGCTAGGAACTGGTAAGTGGCAAGGGTCTCCTGTGCTCCACTCAATTAGAAAGGAGGGAAGAATTTGTGGTGGGGAGACCCGGAGAAAATGCTTGGAACCCCTTCAGTCCAGAAAGGTCTTTTTTACTGGAGGCAGTGCAATGGGTGACAGCAAAACCCTATTTTGAAAAGCCAGCAAGAGCAAGCCAGGGAAGAGTGCAAAACACTTTACTGGTACTGTAAGTATACCCTGGAGGCACCAGAAAATTCCCTCATATATCTAAAGATTGTGGGTAGACTGTAAAATGACAATTGGAGACAGGCAGAAACCTTCAAGAGACTGGACACCAGATGGAGAAGATAGTGTGTGTAGAAGGTATTTGGGTAGTCCACATGCTTGCCTGAAGGATCTCATCCAGCAGTCACCAGAAATGAGTGTCAAGAGAAAGAGTGAGATGACTAATCTGATGGAATAAGATGTGGAAGAGTGTGCAAGCATCAACCCCCAATGAGGAATAGATTCAACACAGAAGCTGATGGACACAACCTGTAAGAGTAAAAGAAGAGATGTCCGTGGAGAAAGAAGAATCCCAGGAAATGAAGAGCCAGTGATAAAAACCTTGAAAGGGTGAAGTATGATATAAGTAGCAATGAATAGCATGAACAGGACACAAAAGTCTTTCCAGATCTGACTGATCATAGAGATGAGAAATGGAAGGAAGAGAAATAGATGAGTGGTTACCTTCCCAAAGGGAAGATGTCTTAGAAAGGAAAGACCAGTCAGGATATAAAATAATATAAGAGCAGTGGAAGAGAGTATGAGTGTGAGTGAAGAGAACTATACTGAGGTCTCAGTCAGGCATGGGAGTGGGGCAAGAAGACAAAGGCCTATGGAGAAGGAAGGAACAGAACAAGATGGGGAGAACATGGGAGGAAAATACCCTGTGATATTGAGGAAGGGGAAATGTTGTGGATATGGCCCCTGATAAAACTGGCAATGGTAGAGAAATATAATCTATGGTCAAATAGCCAGATAAATAAAGTAAAGAGATGGCCAACAGTAGGAGAGTCAGAAGAAAGTGATGGTGGATGGACCAATGACAAAAGACACACCACATATACTGATATATAAAAAAGTTAAAGGGCAACAAGAATGAGAAAGGCTACATGAATAGAGAGACTGATTTCATGGGCAATGGACTGGACAAATTCCAAACATAAGATCTCTTGATGGAACAGTAATGTGTGAGATTGAAGCAAAAGAGAGAATATCCTAGGCATAGGAAGAAAAAATCAGATTATCAGACAGAGTAGAAGATGGAACCAAGGTTGTGCTGGCCAAAGAGATATAACAAGGAGCATCATAAATCGAGGCAAGAACCAGAGGTAAAAGTCAGAGAAATGGATGTATATGAAGGAAAAGATGAGACCAATCCTGGCTCAAAGCATCAACATCCAGAGCCATGGGATGGGGAACACAAGACCAGAAGAGAGAAAGCTTGGCATTGAGATGGGTGACAAAAGTATTGATGAGTGGTGTGCCCAATTAAGAACATACCCAATGGAAAACCTGAGGATGAAGAGACCATTCCATGGGCAGAATACAGTCCAGAAAAGAGAGGTGATCTGCAACAAGTTTCATAACATCAGGCATATGACAGGGATTGAGATGAGCCTGTTGAGAATTGGCCCAATAGTGATGGTACAGGGCTTGAAAGCAAAGAATCAGGTACCCTTCCCCCCTTAGCAGCTAATATAGAAAACAACCATGGAATTGTAGGAATGGATTATTACTAAATGATCCACTAGGAAGAGTAAGAAATGGGATCATGCCTGATGGACTGCCAGAAATTTGAGTGCATTGATGTTGAGAGAGCACTCATTCTGGGTCAAAGTGCCAGATTTTGGATTGTCATTTCCAGATGTCCCCAACCAGAAGGGGAAGCATCAGTGAATAGATGAAGGACAGGTCTGGGTGTAGGTAAGGAAAACACTGGCAGTGGTATTAGATCAGTCAATCCACCGAGACAGAGGAATCTTTGAGGTTAATGGATCCCACGAGTGGATCCAAAGGTCATGCAAGGACATATAATCATGACCCCATGTTATAAGCAGTTCCAATGAATATATGGTCCTCAAAAGTGATAGAACGTTTCATGCTGTATGAGTAGGATTGATTGTAGGTGGATGGAAGAGAGTTAAGCATGACTAAGAAAGGAATTGAAGAAAACTCCAGGTGAACAAAATATTGGATGGGAGTGAGGAATTACTTGGAAATTTTTACAAGCCACACAAGACAAATGGCCTCCTGCAGAAGAGTGGTATGAAGGGAGGAGTCCTCTCAGAAGTGGAACAGGAGAAGCCAATTGGCCATGTAAAAATGGAATTGCAGTCCCAGTCCATGCACATGGTGAGCAAAGCCCCTGACAATACTGTTGAAGATGTAAGGTATCGATGCTATGACCAACGAAAGAGCTTGAAAGTTGAATATACGATCCTGGTGGATAAAGCAAAGGAAATGTTGAGAGGTTGCAGCACTCAGGGTATGCAAGAATGCATCTAAAATGTCGACCTTAGTCATCCATAGTCTGAGCAAAAATGACCAACAGAGGAAAAGGACATTTTACATATGAAAGTGTAGGATGACCAGGATGTAATTGAGGGAGGAAAAGTCAATAACTGGATGCCAGTCCCTAGTCTTTTTGGGGACCACAAAGAGACAATAGTAAAACCCTGAGTAGGGTCATACACCCTTCCTATGGCTTGTTTGTCCAGCAAATCTGACAACGCCTCCTCGAGATGTTGAAGATAGACAAGCTTGGATGGAGGAGGTGAAAAGGGAAGGTTGGGAAGTGGAAATCAGAAGTCAGGAAGCAGAGGGGTTTGGACAAGGAACAGAGATGGAGGGGTTGAGTCAATTGTGAAACTAAAAAGGACAGCAAGTAGTGATGATGGGTAGGTAGCCTCCACCTGTGATTCAATATGGAAAGAGGTTTTTAATTCAGATGTTGTTGACAGAGCTGTCATAAAACTAAAAAACAGGGATAAAAATATTAAGTTAAAACCATTTGCTGAAAAATGTAAGAAAGAATATTTAGTACTATCATATATATATACCTGGTTTATCTTGTCAAATAATGAAAAAATTTAAAAAACAAATAAATATTTTTTCGATATACAAACCGATAAACAAAATCAGCAAAATTCTTAATACAACTAAAGATAAAATTGATTTAATGGAAAAATTTAGCATATATAAAATATTATGTGAATGTAAAAAAGTTTATATGGGACAAACTAGAAGAAATTTAAAATCCAGACTGAATGAACACAAAAGGAATGTCAAAAATAATAATATTACTATTTCACCTTTAGCAGAACATGTTTGTGCAACTAATCACACAATTCAATGGGAAAAAAAGTGTTATTTTAGCACAACCTGAAATTTAATTGGTATGAATATACATGAATCTACTGATATAATTAAATGCAAAAAAAGTAAATATAAATAATTCAATAAAGATGATGGACCTGATGGAAATGTTGTCAGCAGATGGCATGAAATTCTTTAATGTGTAAATTGGTGATTTGATAATTGTATAAATAAATGTTATTTTTGCAAAACATTACACTCCTGAGAATGACTCAGTAGTATACGTTGAAACATGTAGAGTGTATGAGATTGTTTTCCAGTCTCATTGGGTTTTTACCACTTTTTATCCTGTACAGGAAGTTATTGTAATTTGGAGACTGGAAACAATCTCATTTTTATAGAATTGTGTATAAAATAATAGTTTTTTTTAAATTGTGAGTTTTAACATTGAACATTACACGTGCCAAAAAAAATCTTAAGTCTTTGGTTTAGTTAAAACCAAGACTTGCATACAGTTGAAACCCTCAATTGTGAATTAAAACCAAAGTGTCAGAAAATAATTCATATACATATTTCTCTTTTATCTGGTGATAAGAAGTCATTAATTCAAAATAAAAAGTGAAAAATGTTCAAAAAATCCAATTATAAGCAACCATAGAATATAGAAATATGTGAAGTAAAATTTCAATACAGAAATCTAAGTGAAACTTAGAAGGTAAGCCAACTGTAGATGACCTATTCATTTATGTATAAATGAAAATAGTAAGTCATTTTTAGGACTATAGAAAACAATTTTGAATTAAAAATACTGCATCTTACTTTTTAGGAAATCCACAAATATGAAATAAGTAAAAATTGGTGTATTCATAGATGCAGAAATAATCTCTGATTAGAAGAGTTTTATAAATTTGACTTTATCACAAAATCTGTATTTAAAATTAGAATGTTACACTAAACAGAATAATTTGTATCACTTACTATTCATATAATTTCTCATGTTACACTAGCACTAAAACCTCTCTAAACAACAGTTGACTCTTGACATCAAAAAGAAGGATGTGGGAAAGATAGAAGAACTGCTATGCAAGACATAAGTACTTATTCATAAGACATTTTGCTACAGACATATAGTACTTAAACAATTTTTCTCATGTAAAGACTCATGCCAGCCAAGGAGCACCTTAGCCTATGATGGATGTCCAACCACGGCTGAGGAATAACATTCGACAGCAGATGAAGAGACATATAACTGGTCAACTACAAGCCGGAGGGTAAAAAAAGGCATCAAAAACATACTGAACAGTAATATGTATGTACAATCATATATGTACATCAAGCTCATACAAAAAATAAAACAAAATATATGGTATATGACATCAAGGCAAAGATATAAGTCACAGTTAAAAACAGCCACATGATGATATTAAATAGAAATAAAAAGAGTGGAATCACAAAAGGGACATGCATATAGAAGAATGCCCATTTTCACCAAAAACTGAGCCAGGATGACAGCAGTGGAAATGAAAGTGGAAGACAACAATCAGAGGCATTCATGTGTGGTGAAGTAGGTCCAAAAGGCAAGAAAATAAGCAGTCAGAAAATAACTAAAAAAATGCCATAGTAATACAAAAAAGGCATAAGTAATGAAAGCATCAATACATTCTGAGGAAGGAGGAGGAAAATAAAGTGCATCAATAAATGATGACAATTGAATGGGAACCCATGTACATCTGATCTAGCTCATGATCAGTGAAGACAACTTGCCACCTAGTCAAGTGGAAAGGAAAGGTCATTAACATATAATTTCAGACACAAATAACAATGCAGAATATAACATGGGTATATGTACAACTAAGAATGAAGCAAAGAATCGCAGTGACAAGTTTGCTAAGAATGTAGTCTTTAACAAGATGTTAAAACACAGCTAGAATCCCAGCTACCCTTAAAAAGAGAAGATAGAAAATAAAATTATACCTAAGGAAGACTGCTTATATCCAAATTTAAATAGCAGAGTAAATCGTAATTTACTCTAATTATTGAAAACAAAATTCCTTTCATTTTAAAATAACTATAACTTTTTTTTTACAAATCCATGTCAAAATTTATTAAAAACTCAGCGAATGCAATAATACACAAGACAACCTTTTCCAGTTATTTTCCTCTAGAAGTGAGAACACTTAACCAAACTGTATAAAACTTACAACAAACTAACTAAATACTTGTATTATTCAGTTTTGGTTTAAAAAAATGTCTATAATTTAATTGTTTGTATATCATTTTTTACATTATGAAATTAAAAATATTTTGTAGATACACACTGTTTCAAAAAATGAATAAAAATACTTCCTTAGATTTTAGAATTACAATTTTTTTTAATGTTGATCAGAAATTCCCATTTTATAAATACAATCAGTTTCAACTTGATTGATATTTATAGATATATTTCTTTTTATACTTTATTTTACCAACTGCAGTAGTCACCAGCTATAAATCATCAAAAAAAGTCAAAACTGACTAAGTACCAATATTCTTAGTTGAGATTAATTTATATCTAATAAATATAGCTTATTCTTTTGAATTATCTATGTTGTCTGAATATGATAAACTTAACAATAACATCAAATAAATGAGAATTTGAGTCAAATTTCAAGTCAATGGAATATTTTGCCATCATATATACTCTACTCCTAATTAGGCTTACCTGAAGTCTTGTAATAGAATAAAATTTATGTAGTTTTCAAAGAAATATAATTTAACATGAAAACATTTTGAGGAATGAAAAGAATGTCTAAGAAATAAAAAAACCTTATAAATAAAAAATTCCCAGATCTGTGATTTATTCCAAAGTCCTCTTAAACTGTTCTATTACCCATGAGCTTAGTTTTGTCACTTTTCCATGAAACCATAAATTACTTCTCACACCACTTTATTCACTATACAATGACACAAATAACTTATAAATTACTCTATCCAATGGTATTTAAACTTTTCCTGTAGATATTTTGAAAGCATTAGTAGTTATTTAATCACTTGCTATAAAGCCATAAGAGGATGCAAACCACAAAGAAAAAAAAGAGAAGGAAATTATGTGCATAAGAATACATTGATAATTATGATCTCAAAGGAATATAGTTTTTTAGCAAATATAAACCCATTTTAAAAATTCTAAAAACAGCAATAACTGAGTTGTTTCTGATAAGACTTCTTGGAGCTGCACAGAAATGTAAGTTTCAATATTTGTTTAATTTTTCTTTGCAGATTATATTTAAAAAATGTTAGGAACTGACAAAATGATAATCCTAAAATATTTTTGAGCAAAGAATTCTGGAAATAGTTTGAATTACTATTATCTTTACTGAAATTTTGAAATTCTGTAAGCAGGTGTACTCTCAACACCTAAAAGGTGCTCACATGGCTCAGAAAAGATTAAAATGAAATTGCATGGACATTAACCGATAACGTAAAACTGCACTTGTGAAATTGTAAAAAAATATATATATATATATATATATAATTTGAAGCAAGAACTAGCAAAGGATTTCACAGTGTTAAAACTTTTGATGAGGAGAAATTATTTTATTTCCTGTTTTCAATACTAATAAAACCTATGTTAAGAACTCTAGATCACATAGATAAATAAGATTTTGTAGCTCACTGTTTTATCAGCAGTTGATGAATAGCTACTGCAATAACTGAACATAGGTGTATCCCAAAATTCAAGGATACATGTAACTACCATGATGTCATGGTTGGTTCAACACTGACTGTAAATCTGAAATGCATCATTCACTTTGTTTGTATTTCCAAGATGGATGTCAGGCAAAAGAAAAGTTTTCAGAAGAATTGAAATTCATATAATGTTGGGAGATAAATGCAATAAAACAAAATCACTGTAAAAACACAACAGTGAAATAGCAACAAAGTTTTTTTTATCCAGCAACGTTTTCATCAACTGTTCTTCACCAAGTGTAATTTCATTTTTATATTAAGCCTGAGGAAGAATGATTGCTTTATATGTTGTTAGATAAACTTGTTTCTATTTAAAGGTTGCATTTTTACAGTGATTTTATTTTAAAAAAAGTTGCTGTATAAACAATTACTGTAAAATGTAATTCTCCTGTCATAAGTGTCAGGTCCCTCATAGAAGCTGTCATATCGCATTTTACAATCTCAATGCTCCTTCAGGTCACTTGAGTGTTGAGCCAATGTTGAAGTGACACCAAAAATCAACACTCACAAAAGCTGAGTTGAGGAAAATGGCATGCCAACAGTGAATTGTTGTATTTTGGAATGTGCCCCATCTATAAATAAAATGGTACAACTTTTAATAAGTCTGACAATTGAGTACTTATGAGAATTAATCACCAGAGAATTTTTCAGTGAATATATCTTATATACATTGTGAACTGTGGTGTCTGTCCAAGCATTCGTCTCTCTCCCGTTTACAAAGGCTGCTTCCTGCACTGCTTTTCAAAAGCTGTGCACACATTAAAAGCTCAACATTCACTTTTGAAATGATGGGAGAACAGGCATGAATAATATTGATGCCAAATTTTATTTTTCAAGTAGGATATTCTACACTAAATTGTAAGGAATTAATCACACTATCATTCATATTTCAAAATGCGACATAACTTAAAGAATAAAAATGTAGATTTATCATATGTTATTGTTAAGCAGCTCTTAGCATGAGTGAAATACTCAACAATTACTTTTCGCAGTGGGTAGTATAAGTAGTTCATAGGTTTGGCTCTGAGAGAAACCAACATAAGTAACCCTTTTAAAGTTCATGAAATAATTTAAATTGATAGATTAACTTAAACTTTTCCTTTTGCTTCTGTGTGTGTGTATATATACAAAAAAGGAAAAAAAGTATAAAAAATAGAATCTTCTTATTCGATCTAAAGTATTGAAAAATCAAGTATATCATTACAAACATAAATTTCAGTAAGTTATATATATAACCATTTAAAAGAAAATACAATAAACAAATTAGGTTTTCTTATTGATTTACTGTTTGGAAAAATAAAGTATATAATTACAAACTCTCATTTTGGTAAGTAAACATCTAATCGTTTACAATAAAATACTTGTACTGATTTTATAATATAATTTTTTTCATTTCAAAAAGTTTTTTTTTGGTGAAGGAATTTTACCTTAAAAAAAAAAGTCTGGTTTACTGTTAACCTTAGAATGAAGACCACAGTTTAACGAAATTAATACCTTAGCACAAAGGTTGGCAAAAGAAGCTCTCTCCTTCTCTAACTCCTCTTGTGTTTCTTTAAGTCTATTATGAATCTGACTCAGCTCCTTTTCAAGTTCTTCTATCTTGGGATCATTTACAATAGCCGCTTGTGCAGTTTGTAGCTTATCCCCATGACGTCTTCCATGATGACTTTGTAGGTAGGCAGCAGAAACAAAGACCTTTGGGCAAAACTCACACTAATAGATTGTAAGAAAAAAAACAAAAATTGTGAGGACATGAAAAAAATTTGTAACTTACAGCTATGTAAATAAAAGTACAAATCTTTTAAAATACAAATGTGAGCCATTATGCTGCTGCAGGAATTTTAACTACTTTGTCAAGAAATAGAAAAGAATTAACACTCTTATTACAAAAAATTATCATCACTTAACATAAACATTTCCTAATAAGAAATTATAAATCACAATTTATGCTAGTGTTTATTAGCTTTGTACACTACAGAAAGTTTCAGTACCCCAAAAACAACATTTATAGTTAATAAAAATAATTCTGCAAAAGTTAGTCATTTCAAAAATAAAACTGTACATCAAAAACATGTATCATGTACAAATATTATACATTTACATATGATGTGTCAATGTGTGTGTATATATTTACTTCACACATATTCTATGCAGCTGACTTGTGATTTGCTATATGCATCACAAAACAATGTCACACCTAATGAATACTCCTACTAAGTGATATTGCCTTTAACATTTAATTATTAAAAAGAGAAATGGTTAAGCTGATTAATTTTAGATTAAATTGGGCCACTAAAGCATGGAAAATGCAACATTATGCTTATCTGTAATAATATTATTTAATCAGTAACCATATTTTGTGTTTCAAGAGTTCTCACACAAAGAGTTATCTGCACACAGCCATCCTTAATTTTTGAACTCAAAGACAAAAGGGAAGCAACTCGTAAACATCATCCACTGCCAGGTCTTGGGCCACTTTTGTCTAATTGAGTTGTGGGATTTGACCAGCACTCTTATAGCACACCCACCACCCCAGTGTGGTGCATTGTTTTTCAACAGTGAGCTGCAAGCCATGATTCCTTGGATTTACGGTCCAACAATGATAAACATTTAGCCATGCCCAGCCCTGTATCAAAAATTCAAAAGAGTATAACATATAACCAAGAGTATGTCCCCATCAATATTTCATTTCAAAATCTTTTAACATGGAAAATGTTAGTAACCAGCTTTTTTTACAACAAAAAATGTTTAATGATTAGCATTTTCTTTTCCATGATATAAAAAATGGTATACAACAGTACTGTATAGTACAATTAAAATATAATTAACATTGTAAAAGTTATTTAGCCCATTAAGGAGGTATAATCATAAATATTTATTGGAAAAGTGTCAAAGCTAGTTTAAACTAAAACCAGTGTTTATAGTAAATTGTTGTTTTTGTTGTTTAGTTTTATGTAAAGCTACACAACTACTATCTGTGCATTTAAGTGTCAAAAAGAGCAAAGGGATCTAGTCAACAGTACCCATGGTGAACTCTTGAGATACTCTTATTTAACTTAACTGTGGGATATGGTAACCATTCTTACAATACACTCAGGGTTCCAAAGTGCAGTGTGCTTCTCTTTGGCAAAGGCACGAGAACAAAAAATCCTCAAATTTCACATTCTAGGCACACTAACCACCAGGCTATGCCTGGTCTTAGCAATAAATTATAAGAGAAAATGGTATATTCAAGATAAAATGAAGTGAAATATATGAAATTAAAAATCTATGTTGAATGATTGTTCTAACTTTTTACTATACATAGCTTTAGTTAAAACAAACTGACAAGAACAATAAAAAATATGTTAATCCTGTTATGTATTATGAACATTTGAGCTTTAATAAGGTTAACCACTTTACTGTTTCATTGTATCATTTTTCTCGTGTTGTAAAGGTTAGGCCTATGAAATTAACTTTATAAATATTGTAAGGGTTTTGTTGTAAAAACTGACATAGTGATACTCTTTCCACAAAAACATTTCTAAAATGTAATTATTTTGTGAATCATTTAGTTGAAAACAACTGTTCTTAAAATTAGGACTTTTGTTCCATTCTGTTGTGCATTTCCTACTCTTGATGAGCATTGATGAACTGGTCATAAACTGGGTGTATTGCTACGAAAGGTGTTCATTATCATCAGCAAGCTTGGTGATAACTTCTATTGTCCTCTTCAATTTGTTTCATAACTCTTGATGCATCTTCCCGATGAAACCAACTGAAAAACTCATGACTATTTATCAGCTTAGCTTTTGTGTGGTGGCTTGTTTAGTATTACTAAGGCTGGTTCTTTTTTGTGGGCACCAAAATAAACAGCTCTATGTTAGTTGTTCCATTCATTTACAAGTGACAATTTTGAACTAGAACTAATCTGATTAGTACTATTCTACAACACAATGTTGGGATTTATTCTATGAGCTGGGAAGTTGTATGGTAAATCCTGACACTCCAAAAGTAGTTGAGTTGCCAAGAACATTGTTGGACATCACTTTCCACCTTAAGGTTGTGATAAAATAGCTCCTAAAAAATAAATTCAATTCACAAATACAATACCAGCAAGTTATTATAATAATTACAGTATTTCAACCCATGGAATTGAGTCATCATTATCAGGTTTTTGCATATGTGTGGGCCAGATTCTTTACAGTAGATGTCAGTGACTTGTTGGAGTATCAACAATAAACAAATGTCTGTTACAATAAATTACCACAGTTGTATCCATAGCTTTAAATAATCATCTCTTTTCGTCTAAGTCCACACAGGCTGGTTCAGTTACTTTAAACCACAACTGACAAGATGAATTATTATTTTCAGCTCTGTTATTACAATACTATCAGTGATAATTTCACTTACATTACACTGTTGGTTACCACTAGTGTATCCAAAGCTTTACATAATTGTCTCTTTTCGTCAAAAGTCCACACAGGTTTGTTCAATTACTTTAGAGCACAATTGACAAGACCAATTATCCTTCTCTGTTGTTATACTCTGTTGTTACAATACAGTTTGTGATAACTTCACTTAAAAAAAAAGTGCCATTATATGCTCTTTACTGCTAAACTTACAAACACAGTCTAGATCTATTTCACTATATCTCTCACTAACTTTGTCTTACTTATTTCAACTAAATTTTGTATGCATATTTATAGCTCAACTGAGGCCTAGAACTTACTTATTTCAACTACATTTTGTACACATGTTCATAGCTCGATCAGGGCTTAGAACTTTCAACACACTACATGATATTATGATGTAATAATATTCCATCAAAACAAGGAGAGAAACTTGGAAAGTTCTAGTAACATGACACAATAATACAAGCAGCAATTCACAACAATGGAACTACACAACGTAGTTAACCTGGATGTATGAAAGTGGCTGATGGTCTGTCTGGATGATGAACACCTTTCCATAGAGGTAGTTCTGGAATTTCTGGAGGGCAAATATGATGGACAGACACTCTCTTGTTCAATCACAGAATAGTTCTTCTCACTCTTTAACAGTTTTTTACTGATAAACATTATAGGAAACAGTTTGTCTTAATGTTCGTGCAGAAGTACTGCTACAATTCCAACATCTGATGCATCAGCCTGAATGATGAATGGTCTGTTGAAGTCTGGCATTCTAAGGATTGGCGAGTTATCCTAACATGTTCGTCAACTTCTGGAATGCCATCTGCTGTGGTTGTTCCCACTTCACCTTATTGGGTTGGCCTTTCTAAGTCAGGTCCGTCAATTGTGCAGCAACTTCAGCATAGTTTGGGATGAACTTCCTATAGTATTCCACTGACCCCAGGAGGGATCTGATTTGCTGCTTGGTCATTGGAGCTAGTGCATCTTGTATGCACGTTAGTTCTCCTCTTCCATGGCTATCTGTCAGTTGCCCACCTTGTGTCCAACACAGAATAGCTGATGTAGCACTTAGATGGTCTGATGGTCAGACCTTCTGCCTCATTCGTCTGAACAGCTCTCCAAGTTTCTTCAAGTGGTCTTCCCTTCCACTTTCACCTTATAGTCCATTCTATTGAGCACTTCCTGCACTTCAAAAGGTCCTTTCCATGGCAGGGCGAGTTTGTTGTTGTCTGTGGGTAGCAGAACCAAGACCTTCTGACCGACCTTGAAATGCTGATCCTTGGCCTTCTCATCAGAGAAGTGCTTCTGACTGTCTTGAATAGCAATGAATAGCATGAACAGGATACAAAAGTATGTCCAGATCCAACTGATCATAGAGATGAGAAATGGAAGTAAGAGAAATAGATGAGAAAGAGTGGTCACCTTCCCAAGGAGAAGATGTCTTAGGAAAGAAAGACCAGTCAGGATAGAAAAGAATATAAGAGCAGTGGTAGAGAGTATGAGAAGAATTGATAGTATAAATATGTGAACAATGGCAACCACAGGCAAAAAGAAAGAAAAAATAGGTTTTGAGAGAAAGGTGGTATAAGGTGCAAGATATCAATGGCTTGAAAGGTTCACATGTGTGAGTGAAGAGAATTATACTGAGGTCTCAGTCAGGCATGGGAGTGGGGCAAGAAGACGAAGGCCTATGGAGAAGGAAGGAACAGAACCAGATGGGGAGAATATGGGAAGAAAATACCCTGCAGTATTGAGGAGGGTGAAATGTTGTGGACAAAGCCACCTGATATAACTGGCAATGGTGGATACAGATAATCTATGGTCAAATAGCCAGGTAAAGAAAGTAAAGAGATGGACAACAGTAGGAGAGTCAGGAGGAAATGATGTTGATGTCTTTGTATGTATCATCTCCACCCAGCAGTCTTAAGTCTGATAGGACCTCATCTTCTCTAACAAAGTCACCATCTTCAGGTTCTGCATCTATGACAGCTACACCTGAAGTGTCCATCTGTGCCTCAATAGCTGCACCATTATGTCTTCTTCCCTCTCAAAGTACCTCTTCAACAGATTTGGTGTGGTAGATCTTGGTCTTTCCTTCCACTTTCACCTTATAGTCCATTCTATTGAGCACTTCCTGCACTTCAAAAGGTCCTTTCCATGGCAGGGTGAGTTTGTTGTTGTCTGTGAGTAGCAGAATCAAGACCTTCTGACCCACCTTGAAATGTCAATCCTTGGCCTTCTTATCAGAGAAGTGCTTCTGACTGCCTTGAGCTGCATACAAACTTTCTCAAGTGATTTGACAGGTCAGTTTCTGAAGTCTAACATGTACTGGTATGTGTTGCTCACTTCTTACTCTTCTTCTCCTGTCCACAGTTCTTTCAATATCTGCATCTGACCTTGTACTGTCAAATCAAATGGGTGAATATCCTCTACTCGCTTGTGGAACTTCTCGGTAAGCAGGTACCTGTCCCAGCCTCATGGTCTCTCCTGACACATCTTGTTCAGCATGCTCTTTAAGACTCCATTTACTCTCTCACAAAGTCCATTAAATTTGGGATCGTATGGAGTGGCAAAGAGCTGCCTAATGCTGATGAGCTTGCACATCTCTTGCATCAGTTAAGAGGTAAACTGTGTCCCTCTGTCTCTCAATACTTCTTTTAGAAAGCCTACTCTGTAGAACACTTCCAGGAGAGCTTCTGCTACCCTCTCCATCTCTATCTTCAACAATGCTATGGCTTCTGAGAAACGTGTTGCACAGTCAACTACTATCAGCATGTACTGGTCACCCTTGTCAGATATAAGTGCTAGTGGTCCAATCAAGTCCACAGTAACTCTACTGAACAGTGCTTCTATGAGAGGTATCTCACCCAGTGGCACCTTGGCTACCTTCCCTGGCCAATGGAAGTTGCTGGTGATTATGTTTACCATTTTCTTTGCTCCTAGGTGTCCTCCCACAATTGACTCACGAGCCAACTTCATCACTTCAGTCCAGTATTCTGTAGATTCTATTATCTGTTTATGTTCCCCAGTAGAAATGCCTTGATAAATCCAGTACAACACTCCCTTCTGGTCCTCTATTCTTCCCCTTTGTCTTGTGCTCTTCTTTCTCCCAGACACTGTCTCAGGGTTTCTGTAGTGAAGGATTTTTCTTCTGTGCTTCCTTCAGTTCCCATAGACCTAAATTCAGGATGTCACTTTTCAAGACTTGCAGTCTTGCTTGCTTTTCTTTTCCTAAGCTCTTGTGGTGACAGAGATGCCTTATCAGCCTTCTTTCTGTCTGTTTCCTCCAAACTTCTACTGCCTAGTATATTGTCAATCACAAAGTCATAGATGGGTGCCTTAATACACATGGCCTCAAGGTCTCTCATTCAGTATGAAGTGTCAAATTTCTCACTGTCCCATCAATCAGAAAACACAGATGTACCTTGCCTGTCATCTGGTTATCAAATATTAGACTGGTTCTCACTGCTGCACCAAGTGTCTTGTAGGACTATAATTTTCTTGTCCCGACACAGACTTCACTATTGGCATGTTGTGGTTTGTTGGCACGTCTCAATGTTTGTCACATGCTCTGATTACCACAGGCACTGTTGACCTGTTTGCCAACTAGAGCTGATCATCAATCATGCACTGTTTAATCATAGTGATAGCACTTCCTTCTTGCAGTGAATATGATGGGTTTTATTTAATCTGTTTATTCTGGCAGCAGCATCCATGGTGATAGTCACTCCTTTCTTGCCAGCACCATCTTTGTATGTAGCTCCAGCTACTTTATGTTGATATTTCTGCTGTTGCTTGTTGATGACAGACTTGCACTCACTCGCAATGTGCCCCAGTTTATAACATGAATAGCATGTCTGTTAAATTCTTGTCACCTATGGTAGCATCCTGCTTCTGATCAGCTACCCCTGATTTCAAATTTGACTGGTTATTCTTGAATTTGCCAGTTATACTCCCTCCACGGGCTTCGATATACTGTTTTGCCAGCTTGATCATCTCATCCACATCTTTCGGTGCTCTCCCCTTTAAGAACAGTGACATTTCAGTGGAGCACGTGATCATGAACTGTTCACATATTAGTAGATCTGCCAGTCCTTCAAAACTATCTTCACACTTTGCCATGTCAGTCCACCTTGTGAAGTACCATCACAGGTGTGCCACAAACTGAAACACAATTTCTTCAGTGTCACGTTGGACTTCCCTGAACTTCCAGCAAAAATATTCCTCAGTGAGTTCATAGCACTTGAGCAAGGCCACTTTTAACTTGTCATAGTCCATGGCATCTTCTGATTTCATTCCAGCACTTGTAGGCTTTTCTTGTGAGAAGGGGGCTGAGACAGACTGCCCAATTGCTTTTGTCCTAGTTCTGACATTAAATAAATCTTTCATACTTCTCCAGGAAAGCATCCATGTAAACTTTCTGTTCATCAAACTTGGGTAGCTTGGATCAGCTGACCCTGACCCCATTGTCATTCTTGGGTCCTTTGTCTTGCTGTTGATTGAGATTAGCAATCTCAATTTGTGCTCTTATTCTCTCTATTTCCAGTCTCTCCTCTTTCTCCTGATGATAATGTGGTAAACATTGAAACATGTAGTATCCACATTTCAGAAATGGTTATAATTGTGTACTGATTTTAATGTTTTGTGTTGTCTATTTATTATTTTAAAATATTCAATACAACAAAAACTTTATACTGCAAAGTATTCAATACGTGTCATAATTTGTGATGTAAGGCTGGCTATTTTGATCCACCAACTTCTGCCAAAACAAACAGCATCATTAGAACATTTGAATGATATAAAAACTTTTTAACTGGATAAGTTGCAAGCAAAACAAAAACCAACTCGAATTTTTAGTTTCTCAAAAGTATTGCAGTAGGTTTTGTTTTGGAATTTCACACAAAGCTACACAATGGAATCCTGTGCTAGTCTTCCTTGATTTTGAACTGATAGTCTAGAGGGAAGACAGATAGTCAAAAGTACCCAAAATTAACTCTTGAGCTACTCAAATCAAATATTGGGTTTTGACTGTCCTTCTTATAATGTACTGTAGCCCCAAACTGTAGACCAAGTATTTAGAGCAACAGGATGTGAACCATGGACCCTCAGGTCAATAGATCAGCATGCTAACCATTAGGCTGGGCACATACTGCAGTAGATTTCCTAATCTTAATTCTATTATTTTTCAGTATTTAAGGTTATTTTCAAGACTATCAAGTTTACTATGTAAACTTAAACTGTTTGGCTTATAAGGTTGTTTTCAGGGAAATAAAGTTATCACTCAGAATTTCTCAAAATATTCAAGAATCTCATCCTCATTCTCAAATTGCAGTAAAAAAAAAAAAAAACCCTTGTCTCACAATACTTTAACTTCTTCATGTTCTGTTTTTTTCCACAGTACTATAATCATCGTTCTCTGTGCCTATAACATCACTCTCCATCTCTACCTCACTGTCTTTCCATATCTGTATGGATTCATTCTTCTTCACTCTCTTCATTTTCATCAAAAACAGCATTAATTTCACCTTTATTTAGAAAAAAAACTTTTCTAGTAAATGCCAAAATAGCCCTCATGTTGATATGAAGGGTGAATAGCATATGTACCAGGAAATTCAAGAGGAGCAGTTGACAGTGTACTTTGAATACATCATGGGTTGTTTGACAAGTTATTGTGGCATTCGCAAATCATATTCAGCAACAAAAGTGTTGCAAGATTTATATGTGTCACATGCACCATGCCAATAACTGATATGTGACAGTTATATCTGGCATACCTAGATAAGTGGCTAAACTACAATTGTTCTTAAATGTTTTGTTGCACATCCTTTCAGCTTCTCCCAACTGATTTTGCAATGTCAAGTAGTAGAAGAACTTTCTAAATATTCAAATCTGCCATCGAAATATTGATTATTTCACAAAATGACAACTTCCCAACCTGTTTAAAGTGCAATTTTAGCTAGTTACATTATTTTCTCACAGGCAAAATATTATGACATTCATCAACACTTTTCCGGTCACTATTTGTAAATTTGTATGTTCATGACAGTGATAAATACACAAGATTAGAAGTGTTTAGTAAATACCTTAAAAAAACCAGCACGTCCAATAGGCAGACGTGTATCCTTCTTGTATAATATACTGTAAGATTGTGTGACTGAATATTATGATAAAGTTAGAAGATACAGTTCTAAACTGTTTACAAGTGATATTCAGGTGTTTAATTAAAAAACTACTAGTTCCACAACAAAGTTGAATAAAAAAACATATCATCATAACTTCTTAATATTTAGAGCTGAAACTACAAGTTGGAATGAATTATTGGAAAAAGAAGTTTGTGTCATAAAGTTAGAAAACGTGTATTAAACTAGGAACTTATTTTCTCCTACATGTAAGATTTGATGAAGCTTTGTTATGTCTGTCAGTTTGTACTGTATATAAGGTCACCATAAAAAATGCAATTAAATCATAATTAATATATATTGCATAGTACTATAAATTAGCATACATATCAAATACAGACAATATGGTTTGTCCTCATATTTTCAGGTAAAATATTTCTGTAACACATTTCCACAACCTGCAAATTAGCAATACATATCAGTGCTACTTATAGGATAGGTAAATACTTTATTTTTTCCTATCCATTTTACCTCCTTGTTCAGTAAAAAAAATTTCACTCTAGTTTATTCTTTGGAGCAAACTTTAATCAAGATAGTAACAGATCTCTGCATATTATAACCTAACAGTACTATTTGTTATATTATGATTAAATGTGAGAACAAACGTTTCTCTCTCTCTCTCTCTCTCTCTATATATATATATATATATATATATATATATACACACACACACACAGTCGACACTACGTACTAACAAACAAACCAAAAAAATAAAACTAAAAAACTAATAAATAAGAAAGTAACTACTTACTTTAAC
>NW_013665844.1:624642-629300 GCF_000517525.1 Limulus polyphemus | reverse complement strand
ACAAACGTTTCTCTCTCTCTCTCTCTCTCTATATATATATATATATATATATATATATATATACACACACACACACATGCACATGTACACACAAACAGAATAAAAAACATATGAAAATAGCTCTTTACTTTGAAATACCCTGGTACAATTTCAGCTTGGAGATTCTGTTGATTTTGGAGAAGCATCTTCCTTCGTTTCTTGTTTTCTTTTCGAAGTTCCTGCAACTGCTTCTGATCATTAACTCTAAGTGCTTGAAGCTCAGATAATTCTTTACTTGTCTGTTCATGTTTTTCTTCAATAACTTGAAGTACTTCAGTTAAATATTCCTGAGAATGCTGCAATCAAATTAAAATATGAGCATAATTTCTACAGAAATTAAAACAAAGCCAATCAAATTCAGCTTTCAGTGATCAAGGCTGGTTGTGTAATGAAGAAATATCTAATTCAATACCTTTTAATACTAATAATAACTTTAAACTATAGTTCTTAACTTTTTGGTAACACTAAATTAATTCCAATTTAATTTCTAAATTTTATTATACATTATAGTTCATCTTTTTATAAAAACTAAGGAAGTTTAAGCATTACTCAAGGAAAAAAATGCTTATTTATTTTGTTCCATTTACGTTTTTATCTAACCTAACAAATTTGTAATCTTAACATTTTAGTTACTTTTATTAAAAAATACATATCAATCAATAAAAAATATACATAGACAAATAAGAAATTTAACACTTCAGGACTGAAGTATTTTGTTCTTGGAAGTCAGTCTCCATTAATCCTAAATTTTTCTCACTGCATAGGTTATCAAAAAAATGATTTATGTAGCTTTCAAATATGCACTTTAAAACAAACAATGATTCAAAAAGTAAAACAGAATCACCCAAAGTGACTATATTTTATCTGGCTTTCTAGCAAACCTATAGGAAGGATTAAAAAATGTCATTACTTACCAGAGCACTGACTACGATCTTCACTGAATAAAATCTGTTTCGAAAATGGTACTTTTTACCAAATTAAATTAAAATAAAGACACCATAATCAAGTGTCTCACAAAATAGGGTTTCTATTGGTTAAAAAATGTACCATTGGCAAGTAAGCATGAGTAAACAAGTAATTTCGACAATATGAAGAGTTGGGAAGAACTTCTATGGGGAGGAGGGGAGTAACAGACTTATTAATATCTCAGAAAAAAAAAAAGATAGGAGGTTTATATCTCACATTCTGGCCTGTGAATATCTATAGTTGGTGTATTTAATTGATAGACATTCCAAAACCCATATAAGGGAAGAAAGAATATCTAAAGCAGAATTCAGAGCAGAGAGGCCTCACATGACACAGAAAACTGAAGATTAAAAATTTATTTAATTCTTTCTTTTTTGAATTAAGAAATTAAAACTTATATAATATTAAACCTTGAATTATACACTATGTTTTGATGCCAAATTTACTGACATATGTTGTTAATAAGGTTGTTTCATTAAATTTGAATGTAACTCTGGAAATAGTTGTGATATGCATATTTTGACCACAACATGTGCAGGTAGGATAAATCCTTTCTGGAACAGAGGAGTGTCACCTATATCACTTGATGGTTTCCTTTGATAGTGGAAATACTTAACTACACTGCATGAAACTTACTACAAACTTACCAAATAATACCTAGTTTTGGCTTTAAAAAAATGCATGTAATTTGATTTTGTATCTCTATAATTTTTTGGGTTGTGAACTTTCTAAAATTCCATTCAAAGCCAATGTTTTGATAAAACATTAAATATACTTCCTTTTATCTTAGAATTTATTTTTAACTGTGATCATAAAGTTCCATTTTATATATCCAACTTGATTGATACCCATTAACTTATTTCTTTTGATACTTTATTTGACCAAATGCAATGGTCACCACTTCTGAAAATCAATTGTAAAAAACACAGCAAAAAAAAAAAAAAAATTTATCAGTGACTAAGGACCTGATCTTCCAAAATTGGGTAACTGTTATTATTTTTGCCAAACTAGATGTCATAATTTTTGTAAAAGATTATTATTGTTTTGCAATAAATTTATATCTTATATAGTTTGCTTTCATTAAACAATAAATTATTTTATTTATTTGCATTATTTGAATATGATAAACGTAACAATAACATTCAATAAGTAAGGACTTGAGTCATTGCAATACTTTATTGTCACCCTCTGTACTAATTTACCTGATGTCTTGTCATAGAAGAAAATTTCTGTAGCTTTCAAACAAATATAATTTAAAATTAAAAGATTTTCAGGAACAAAAGGAATGTCTAAAGAAATTTCAAAGAATTATCAGATGTGTAGTTTCATAGTAACTCTTCTAAATTACCCATTAGATTACTTTATTCATCCCTGCAGGAGCTCTAAACAATCACTTTCCTACAAAATCACAAATCACTGTTGAATTCACTTTAGTTACTCTACATTGAGTTAATTAGTTTATAGCCTGCTCTATCCAACTATATTTAAATGTTGCCTTCAGCTATTTTTTGAAAATTGTGCTTTATTAGTTTATTGTTCAGACCATATGGTGCGACATCAGGAGAAGGAAGCCTGTAAAAATAAAGTTACTAAAATGAGAAGGCAACTCATATGAGAAACAAGAAATGGATAATTATATTTTAAAGCAAATATAAATCTATACTTTGGGGTGGGTAGACAAATTCTAAAAAAAAAATGATGAGTACATTGTTTACAGGCAAGATTCCCCAGAGCTTGAAGAAATGAAAGTTGCATTTTTTCTTTTTACAAGTTACACTAAATAATGTTGCAGGATGACAAAATGTCAATTCTAAAATTGTTTTACTTGAATTAGCTCAAATTATCATTGTTTCTCAAGTTTTGAAATTTGATATACAGGTGTGCACTGAACACTAGAAAATTATGACAGGGTGAACATCTGATCACTCAACTATGATAATGTATTTAAAGAAATGCTTGTTTTACATGAAATATTGTCTTAAAAACAGAGAAATTGGGCATAGTTTTTATATGGTATTGTAAATGAATACTTTGTCTTTCCTTGTACTTTTTCATAGTTTGTTTTTAAATTATGAAATATGGCACCTTTATTTTATCAACCACATTAATATCTGAATATTTTTTTAGCTAAATACAAGCTTAGGTTATGAGTTTATTTCTTACATTTAGTGTTTTTTACTTTTAAATATATGTTATCTGAATAACTGCTCTGATTTAATTAGAATGATGTCACAGGAAACATAAATCATTTATTCACATAATTACCAAATACAATTTGTAATAACATAGATAAAAAAGAAAAAGGAAATTAAACTGAACAATGTTTTTCCCACATTATCATCAGAGAAAATATTTACTTAAAAATATTTCCTCATATTCATTAATATTTTGCTTGATGGATTCATAGCATTCACATTTGTTGATTACCAACTTATACACCCTTTTTTAAAACATGAATAAAAACACCACCTTTATTTTAAATAAAAAATTAAAATATTTGCTACGCTTACCAAAAGGTATTCAATCATAAGCTGGGCCAGCTTGAATAATTTCAAAAAATTGGGGTCAACAGAACCAGGAATCTGTAAAGTATGCTTAATGTTATAAACCTGGCATTTCAAGACATTATTTTTAAAATTGAAAAACACTACTTTGAAGAAACAAACATTATTTCAATTTAAGCCTTGATTAAGTTGAATATACATGTAGAAAGCATGACATGATAATATAGCCTTTGTTTAATCAACAGGAAGTAATAAATATTATCAATTTCTCTACATGATACATATAGTATTTGAAATAATTATAGAAATGGTGAGGGGAAAAAAAGGGTATAAAAGGCAAATACTACTAGAATAACATCTCTTTATCTTCTGAAAATGAGGTGCACTAGAGTAAAGTCATGGTTGATAGCTTACCTGTGATTGGTTGTCATCCAACCAATCAACAGGTGCCACATCAGCATAACCTTTTCCAGATGAGTGATGGGTGAAAAGCCATGTCATGATGTTTGTTGACTCGCATTCAAAATTTTATGGAATTACTATTTCATGAATTTATGTCAATAAGTTTGGTATCAAACTGTAGATTATAATCAAAATTTTAGAATCATACCTTACTCAATTTCTTAATTTAAAAGTAAATGTTAAAAAAGCACAGTTAAACATTGATTTTTGTGTGTCACATGGTATGTTCAATACAGCTCTGGTTCAAATTAGATGTTTTTGATGTCAAAGTACTAAGTCTATAGTTTTGTACAAATTAGGAACTCAATTACCGATATTGAGAAGCTAGAATATAAAATAAGATCCTCTTATCTTTTCAATTCGCTAAGATATTGCTCATGTAATAAATCAAACACAGCGGCCCCCAGCCCACCTCTTTCCATTTTGGGAAACACTCCCTTATATATACACTTACTTCTATATATGATATGATATGAATAACCAATCGGAAGCTCAAAACGTCTCCTAGTGGCTTTTTCAGCCATCTTAACGTGTTTGGATGCTATTTCTTTCTTTTGAACTTCCCACCAGTGGCACAGCGGTATGTCTGCAGAATTACAACGCTAGAAACTGGGTTTCGATCCCCGTGGTGGGCAGAGCACAGATAGCCCTTGTGTAGCTTTGTGCATAATTAAAACAACAATCTTT
>NW_013665844.1:610777-623890 GCF_000517525.1 Limulus polyphemus | reverse complement strand
ATTTGCTAAGATATTGTTTGTGTAATAAATCAAACAGTGGCACCCCACCCACCTCTTTCCAATTTTGGAAACACTCCCTTATATACACTTACTTCTATATATGACATGAATAACGAATTGAAAGCTCAGGATGACCTCCTTGTGGCTTTCTCGGCCATTTTAACATGTTTGGATGCCATCTCTTTCTTTCAAACCATGATTTCAAGGAGGAAGGTTGTGTCATTAGTCTGCTCAAAATTTCAAAATTTTTAGACTGAAAAACGTTTTTCATGATACATTTTTAGTTTAGCATGATAAATTAGTTACTAAGCTTGATAAATTGTAGCAGAATTCTATGGTAGTGATATAGTAATTTATGATTTTTTGGTTATTCAACTGTATATACATAAAACCTAAAAAAAAATTATACGTGCAAAATTTTCAAAGGCTTAGCAACATTTGTTAAGCAGCAACTGATTACAAATGTTGTAACTAGAAGAGATAATTGTTTGTTTTAGGTCTGTATCTACTGTTCTATGTATTAAGAAAAATATGTTTAAGAACTTATTTCTAAATAGCAATAATCTATATACATATATAATAATTGAAATGTGACTGTATTTTACAAAATACAAGTCTACTAAAACAAAGCCAAGACAGGTCACCTTGTAAAGACTAAAGGTCAGTTTTGTACTATTGGATACAGTAACATGAGTGCATGTGTGCTGCATCACTGCAAGTTCTGTATTGTTAGCCAGGCACAGCTGAAAGGTCAATACAATAAAAATAATATATATATATAAATGTATAATGTTATGAGATTTAAGCCATTTAGTCTAAACATCTATGTTTTCATGTTATAATCTGTAGTCATTCTAGAACAAAAAGGCATAATTTAAATTTATTTCCTAATTTTTTAACGTGGTCATGGGATCAGCCAAATTGACCAAACCTGTACAGAGATTCGTTACTGAAAATAACAGATAAAATATAAAGTTTTTTCTTAGAAACGTTTGATAACTATCTGGACATTATAAAGATTTTGCAAATTGAAATTTAAAATTTTTTGGATGCACAAAAGTATTTTTAATTTTAAAATGAAAATTGCTTTGCATGTTGGATAGGCAACATGTGAAAAGAAAAAAAGGCATGAGAAAAACATTGCTTTACAAATCTTAGCACTTAATAAAAAAATTTGATATTTTGCATGTGAAAGCATTATAATATTTACTGATAATCTGCCAAATTTCATTAACTTATGCTTACTAATTTAAAATTTATAGCATGAAAACTACAACAAGCACAAAATGGTTACGAGGTCAGTCCCAGGGTTCAAGCCCATACTGAAAGAGTTAAAGCCCATCATTGTAGATACAGTCATACAATGCCTAGTAGCACTAGTAGTTGGATTCCAGTCATGGTTTTCAAGTCTGAAATATCACACAAGAAGCATGAAGAAATCCAAGTTTATATTGGTCAAGGATATCTAATGAAAAAATTGCGTCAAACTTCCATGTTTCAGTAAAAGCTGTATGCAAGGTTCTGAAGAGGGTATATGAAATTGGCTTTGTTAATAACATAAGTGGTTGAGGTAGAAATCCCAAAATTGATAAAGCATCTTAGGGCTATTTCAAAGGACGTTCTTACAAAATAGGGGACAATGAGAAATAAATCTTGCCAGTAACCTTGCATAAATACATGTATATTGAGAACATTAAAACACACATTAGCACAAAGTGATCATAAAGGGGATGTAGCTACTTGAAAATCACTGATGAGAAAAGTTAATGTAACCTTACCAAAAGGCTGAAGTGGGCATCACAACATAAATGTTGGAATGAGCAAAAAAAGATGGAGATATGTGCTTTTTATATATTAATCAAAGTTCAAATTCTTTAGCAACACTGAATAATGTGTTAAAAATTTTCTATGGGCCTGAAACAAACTGACATCTTTTCTTTTCTTTTGACAACATTTTGGCCTCTATGATGAGGCTTTCATCAGAACCTTATTCAGAAAAGAGACCAAAACATCATCAAAAGAAAATACAACTTACACTAAAATAAAAATCAATCACAATTCATTTGATAGCAGAGAGGAAAATGGTTTATAGACAACTTACAACATCGACTATAAAGCATAGTGGGGGATCAGTACAAAATTGATGACATCTTAATTGCTCACAATTACAGGCTGATTTCAATTTAGTATGTCAAGCCCTCAGGAATTAACTCAACAGGAAGTAAAACAATGATTCTAAGAATACATCAAATATGTTAAGATGCTAAAACAGTCACAAAAACACGTACAACTATGACTCGGCCTGTACAAACTCCCAATAAGAAAATTCTTCAGGCTTTATGGGCTTCTGTAAAAGTAACAAAATCAAAAGGTAACCAAACACTTTGGCTGAAATGTATGGAGTAAAACAGGACATTTAGAACAACATTTCACAATCATACACTTATAAACTGTATGGCAGTATAAAAAAAAGGTGTAGTTATACTTGTAAAGCAAATGGCTCACATAAACAATACCAGTGCATTGTACAACTTATTCACTTTTGTATTTTCTATAATGATATTTTGTACCACTGTGTATTCACCATCTAGTTGTAACTACTTGTTTGTGACTCTTGTATGTGTAATGCATGTGTGCTCCTACTATCATTTACATTATTGTATTTTCTCATAAACAATTTGGAAAATCCAAATGTAAGTAACAAAACCAGTAATTGTGAGATCTTAATGGGTATAAACAAGTCTCTAATGACTAAGAAAACCAAAGGAAAGAGCACTGTTAAAATAAAGGCATACTAGGCAGATATATTTCTTTTTCCACCAAAACAGGTAAGGGTATTATCACACCTGGCTTCATATAGACTTTACAAACGAAAATTCTAGGGCTTTTCCAGCATCTATATTCATACTTATAAAAGTATAGAATTCTGCCATGCAGGATTAAACTGGAATTTTCAAACATACACATCAGAAAAGGATTTACAGTGACCAAAATAAGCAAACCTGCTCTATTAGTAATCAAACTTTTTTGTTTTTAATTTTCTTTAATTTAAGCCATTATTTCCAAGGGAATTTTTTTATGGAAACTGAAATTTCACAACTTTTTTCATGGCTATAACTCAAATACAGCCATGTTCCAGAATTTTTAGTATTTAATTTTTTAAAGCTCATTTTACATAACTTTTTAAGATTTCACGAACCTATACAAAACCTGTTGAACACAACTACAATATATGTAAATAGTTGTAGAGCAAATGGCAATACAAAAACAGCAAAATAGCTCATAGAAATGGAGACTATGAATGAGCTGATCACTCCAGGGGATCCAATAACAATCAATAAGAGGTTTCTTGCATATATGAGCAATTCTTATTAATCATGAATTAAGTCACTCAAACAAGCAATGTTGATTTCAGCAGTAGAACAGTTGACTGTGATTTAAAGCTATAAACTAGGCTAATTTTGCAATGATGAACCACATACATAAACATTGTATTTATAGTCTCTACAGTAATTAGAGACTACTATTAAGACAATGCAGTGAGTCAAGACAGCTTGCCTGTTATTAAATCAACACTAGGAACATATATCCAGAGAGCACCTGACCCATGACCAAAACGTATACAAAATTTGAAAACCAATACTCCTATAAAAATTGGACGTAATAATCACTTACATGAAAGTGAATCACAGAATAATAATCCTGATGTACCAAAAAAATCTATCAATAAAAGATAAACATGTGTTAAGGAGAACATTTACATGTATTAAACTCCTCCAATTACTGGCCAGACATATACGTAAACATTTGTTTTTGACATTCTGAACTATAAGACACATGTTATTGAGAGCATGAGAAAATCTAAACAAGGAAAGGCTTTTAGTATTTCAGAGTAAGACTAAATGATTTGAATATAATATTTAAATAAAAAAATGATTTTCAGAAAAGTAAACTTAAAGCACTGTTCTTTTCAAAGTAAGTAGTTAGAAGCAAGCAATCTATACAATGTATTTAAAAATGTTTTAATGAATAAATTGGTTTCAAAATTTGATACAATAGCTGTTTCTTTCAAGCTTAAACTTATTTTAACACATAAACAATACTGTAACTCCTTAAAGAAAATTTACAGTGTCTAAACCTAATATACTGTCATGAGGTGTAATAATGTTTTTTGTGGTTTAAAAAATTCTCCAATTTAAAAAAAAAAAGAGCAAGTTTACTTTTTCTGTTACATAAAATGTTTTTTGACATTCAGGTTATAGTTTTTTTTGGGGTTGCAAAAACCTTAAAGTATGTTTAATGTACATGTAAATCTTTGGTGCAAAGGTTTAAATAAAGTTTTCCTTCCAACAGATACTCACCTCTCACACAGTTTAGCTATCATCCTCAGCTCTCACATGTGTTCTGCCAAAGAGAGTTGCATGCCACTAGCCTTGAGAAAACTCCCACCTACTTTTTCATAAATTTGAGCCATTTCATGATGATGTAATCATCCAGAAAAAGCTCTCCACCAATAGGAGGGCAACATACTTCCATACATACTAACTACTTCGCATTTGCACTTGTGAATCTCCATTCTTTGAAGAGGAAAGTAAAAAATGTGCACCATAAATGGGAAAAATGGGTGTGAATGTGTTAGGAGGTGAGTTTCTATTGGAAATAAATTTTCAGGTAAGAACAATTTTAACTTCAGAAATGAATACTCATAGTTTAGCTAGAATCCCATGTTGAGATGGTGGAGGGACTGGTGCAAAGTTTATCTACATGAGACTCCTTCAGAAATCATCCAAAGGAAGCCCATTGGGTTCAACACCCAATGCCAGAAATTCCATAGGGGAACACTCATGGAAGATTGCATCTCGTCTCATCCAGGGTATACTCTTTGCCCACATAAAAAAGACGAGAGGCAAATAATCCAGATCTGTGTTGCTTAGACAGGCAGAATTGGTACATGGCTGTTCGAGTACCTGCATGTAAGACGTTGAACAGCCAATAAGTGTAGTTAGTTTGGGGCTCATTCAGACCATACTTTATGTGCTCACTTCTTTTACCATCAGTCTTTATGGGCCCCATTCTAGATATGGGAGGAGGGCAATGGATGAATTTGTTTCAGTATGGATACTTGTATACACCTCTACTTTACCATCAGTCTTTATGGGCCCCTTGACAGCTGTAGGAGTAGGGTGTGTAAGAGATACATCACTGGCATGTACAGTGTGTTCACCTCAACTCTACCATCAGTCTCTATAGCCTCCCATAGATCAACTATTACTTAGATGTTTTAAATTTTAAAAAATTATTTTTTGAATTATTAAAGTGAACTCTCTCACTTTTTATGTAAGTACAACTTATATTTACAAACAGAAACATGCAAATCTTCTATGGAATTTTTTTCGTTCACAAACATACAAATACATTTATGAAAGCTTAACTTACCACTTCACTTTCTATGTTACAAAAAGTCACATTGGAAATATTTTCCTGCAGAGCTCTGAAATCTAGATTACGAGCAACTTGATCCACATCAACTGATGCTGAAAGAAAATATGTTATAACACAAATACAATAAGTAGTGAAATAGAGAAGAAGGCATTTGAGACCTACCAGGTTAATTAGTTAAAGTAATACAAATAGGAAAATGGGTTTGCTTCCCACATGGTCTCAATATCAATTTCTTGAGGAAATTTACAATGGTACAGATAGAAACTGAACAAAATCAACTTTGTCCAAGATTAGGTTTGGCATTTGAAATATGAGTTTTGTGTGTGTATATATATATATATATATATATATATACTATATATATACAATATTCATAATTCCTGTATTTATTATTTTACGCTTGATAAGTTTTGACATCATTTCTTCAAATTATAAAACACACATGACACACAGTATGAATGTTAAGCCAAGGGAAGGTTGATCACGTATATTATTTATTCAGTCAGAGTATATCCACACATAGTTCTTTACAACATTAAAAAACGTTTTTGCAAGATTTGGTGTAGACATGGTTATTACAAGAGCAAAATATATTAAGTAGATTATGTAAATTCTGATGCAAAATAACATTTCTTTGAAGCTCTCTCTACTGCAATGCTACATTTTATGTTAATTCTAAAATCTTTATAATCATAATTGTTCACAAAAAAAATTTTTAAACGGAAAATACGAAATGCTGAGGTCAGGTAAATATACATGTACATACAACAGTGGAACATTTTTATATGATACCACAAAGAATAAGGTTTTCTTTCTTTACCCAATTTTTTCCAGTCAACATATCCACATCTTTTCTGGAAAGATAGTTGTGGTTTTGTAGATCCTGAAACTCCAAAATATCTGGATGAAAGATCATCCCTGATGAAATCCATTTGTGGTGTTTACACTCTTTCATAAAACATTAACTTGCAGTATTAATTTCATCCATCAGAACCTATTAAAAAAATCAAAATATCTTATAAAAAGTAAAGATAACCTTTTTTTCAATATGTTTTAAAGAAACAACATATAAGCAACCTTAGCAGCTGCAGATCATTATAACACCCTTGGCACTATAGCAACATTTATGTTAAATTTTATTCAATAAAATCTTTAGCTCTTTCCTGTCAGAATGACATTTCTTTTCATTACAAACCCTTCTACTTATCTAATATCCAATGTACATTTTTTCATACTAAAATATAAGCTGTATGAGTACTAATTTGGTGTCTACTTTCAAGTTTCAGGGAATACCTATAAAAGTGTTTCAATGAAATACCTGGTTCCTCTAATGGCTTGGGTGAAAAGTTTTACTTTTGTGCAAACCTTGGGGCCTGGACTATTTGAGTGACATTACTTAGAAGTTGGTGAGTACAGCAGTTTAGAAGAAGGGGTTTTCAGGAAATCCCTGGGCCCCCCATGGGTAGAGTGATAAATATTACCTTTGTGCAAACCTCAGGACCGAGATGATTCATTTGGTTGGTGTGACCAGCTGTTTAAGCTACAAGACACACAAACACACACTGAATCTTATTTCACTATGAGATCAAAATCATGCAATGAAAACTCAAACACCAACCAAATCAAAAGTAACCTTCTACATCAATATGTTGTAAAGGAATGCAAACTATCATTAGGTTAACTTTTACATAATTAATAGTTTTAACTGAGGAATAATTCTATCTACAATTGTAACAAACATTAATCTTGGTGTACATTTCATTTTTCAAAGCTTATACACATTACTTTTAATAATTAAAATCATCATTACATAACTTACAACCTATAAAATAATATAAAAAATACTTTTAACAAGTAGTCTATCCAAACTTCTAACAATTTCTAAAACATAAATCATATAGCTTTTAGCTAATAAAGTGTTTTTAAGGGAAGTACTGGTAGTCCTTTTACACCTTTTCCAGAAGATATATATTCTTTTATAAGAAAAAAACTAAATCTAAAAAGTACATTGTACAGCCCAAAATGTGATATGACCAGTTACACAGTACAACAATAATCTTTGTACTCTATTATTCTCTAAATTTTTGTATACAAATCCCAAAAGCTGATTACAAATAATTCTATTATCCCTCTTTTAGTGTTTGCCTGTTTCAATAATTTTAAATTCAAAAATTCTTCTTTTTTTTTGTTTATCAGACAACATTTTCTTGTTTTTGAAAAACTGGTATCAAGTGTAATGTCACAACTTGCTAATAAGTTTACTTTATTTGCTAAATTAAATTATGATGTGTGATTATTGTTTTTCTTCGACTATTGTGCTGTTGATTTTAGCAAAATATCTTGTATTCTTCAATCTAGTAAAAACTCTTGGGTCTGGTGAGGTTTATCTAAAATCTTTGAAGAACTTGGATACAGTTAGTGTAGGGCTTTGAAATATTTTTCTTTCAAATTTAAGAACATAAAGAAAGTTCCTGCTTAGAAGAAAACTGAGCAGGTATTATTTATGTATACATATGTTTTGGTACCTTTATTATTAATATTAATGATATAGATATCTACTTGGGAAGTAAATGATCCATATTAGATTACAATACCAAGTGACTGGATAAAAGTGATACTTTTAGGAATATTTCTATAATTTATAAAGATTTGAACATTACTGGTGAGTGGGAAGGTCCAAAAAATGTATTTCACTATTAAATATTATCATTCCAGAAGCAATCCATGTTGCTTACATCAGTTATAAACAACAACATCCCAAAACACCCGAGGGACTCCACTAATCACATTTTCTAGAAGCAAAAATGTGAATTTATCATCATTCTCTGCTGTCTACCCCTAAATCAATTTTCTATCTGCTTCCTCACCTTTCTGTTAGTTTCATAAACATCTAACGTGTAAGCAATTTATCAAAGATATTATAAGTCTAGATTTTATAATAATGTGAAATGTTACATTTAGCTTGGTTTTATAATATATGGTTGTTTAGATTATGAAAATCTGAATGGCTTTTTGTAATATTGTTTGTTTTTATCACTATTGACTACAATAGTAGATATCTCTAAAGTACTAGAATTAAATTGGAGACAACAGACATGATAAATAAAAGAAAACAGCACACAAAAATAAACCTGATTGGTATTATCATAATTACATTTTGAAGATCTTGTCTGTTTGTGTACCCACTAAACTAAAACTGACATGCTCATGTTATGACAGTATCTGTACGCATATTGCATTTAAAAATGTTGTAACAGTTTCAATTGCTGAGCAGATTCTTTTGGATTATTCAATTAATAATAATGCAATAATAGTTCATTTAATAACAATGAAAGCAGTTTATTTTTTTTTACTATTATGTTTCATAAGTTGGCTTAACTCAGTGATTTTAAAATGGACCACTACCCACTCCTTTTCCACATCTACTAACAATGTAGGTACTATATACAAGTGAAGATTTAAAAAAATCTCAAAATATTCCTTCTTCAAATTTCATTGCAAAAAATTGTAATTCATCAGAATCAAAAGTGAATAGCCAAAAGTTATTTATAGCACATCCAATAACAAACTCACTTAAAACACTTATCAATTCTCACAGAGTATGCTTTAGCATTTTGTTGATGATTACAAATACAGTAAAGAGAAAATGCACACTTTTAAAAATTTTCCAGTCTTCCAAACCATAAGTATTCTAAATATTATAAACTATATTGATTGCATTTCAAATAGTTTCATTATTAACCATTACTAATCAAGTTTTATGATCAATTCAAGTTGTTAGGGATTTATCACAGATCTAACAAATTTACTGTAGTTTTGACTGTTCAGAAATATACTTTCAGAATAGAACTGATGTATGAATGACACATTTTTGTGACATTTTATATTTGGTGGATTTACATAATTAGAGTTATGCATAGTTCTGATGTAAAAACAAATATCAAATATTAAATTAAATGTCCTTAAAGATAAAATGATGTTAAGAAAGAAAAAAACAACACTTGTCCAGTAATTACTGGTTATTCTTTGTGTTGTTAAATAAACTATTACTCATAAAACCTTAAAGGAGAAGTAAATAAACAAAATAATTATATTATCACAAAACTCAAGAGCTTTTGGGGGGCTTTGTTTCAAACCTACTGGGGCCCTAGATACCTCCTCCATTATATTTTTCCTAAAATTAACATGGTACACTCTGATCTTAAATTGGAAGCCCTGCTGACTGACAGGCTTAAGTTCATAATAGAAGCTGACATAACAATTTCACTCACTTGCTAATTTCCTGATATATGTGATACTTCTTTTATCCCTTGTCCTTTATTTAAATACAACCTCATAAAAATATTTGTAATATCCAAATAAATATTCATGCATAAATGTATAAAACAGAATACAATTACTTGCAAGAGCAAAAAAAAAAATTCTAATATTTGTAAATGCTACACTGTTTGTACATTGCCACCCCTTAAATATTTTAACATAAATTACAAGTGATTTTTAAGCATTTGTGAAGCTTAGTCCAGATATAAAAGCATATATCAAGTATGGCACACAAGATTTAGTTTTACAAACACTTCTTTGTTATTTTCTATTGTTTTTTTTATTTACTATAATAAATTTCTTTACCTGGTTTATTAAGCACATACTGGTACACCACACATCACAATGTCAAGTTCTACTGTACCAAGGTCTTACTAATACTATACAGATATTAAGTGTGTGACTGAATCGAAGGAAAAGTTGCATTTTGTAAGATAATAGCTAAACAACATAATTATGTCTGTAGTGTCACTCATTAAACCTAGCACTGAGTATTGTTAATGTGATATAATTTATAAATAATAAAGTTGTAGCACTAGCTCTATACAATGGATAGTTAAAACTTAAATACAACTTATAATGACGATGTCACAGTCACACTCAGTCATAGTCATAACATTAATTGAGTTGGTCATTTGTTTTTTGGCATTATCATTATTTTATCATATTACAACTTACAAGTTCAACAGTTACGAGTAGTAAAACTACAAGTTACAATTAGTGAACTACTGTTTGTGCGATATTAAAATTATTATACTTTGTAATGTTATGAATGATAAAATCATGCTACATCTATAATTCAATAATTTATAATAATTATATATATGATACTGATATGTTTACGAAACAGAAATAAAATTTAAAATCAAAATACACAATTTTAATTTTTAAACAAGGTTAAAAAATAAATTAATATATCCGTATGTCACATTGTCAATACCAGTCATTCTTTACACTTAGAGCTACAAATATTTTTTTAAACAACACTATACATTTAAAATTTGCAACTTTTTGTTTCATACACAAAAATCATAACATGATAACTTTAAATAAACATACCTTAAATCAGTTAAAATATCAAGTTTAAATTTGATCGCAATTTCAATTTTATAAATGGATTTAGCTTTCTAGCGCCCTCTAACTAGTTTGTTTATATAAATATATATATATATATATATATAAACATACGTATACAAAAAAATGTTTAGCCTTTTTGTTTGTTTGTTGTTAAAAGCATATAGCTACACAATGGACCATTTGTGCTGTGACCACCACGGGTATCGAAACCCGGTTTTTAGCGCTATAGGTCTTCAGACTTATCGCTGAGCCAGTAGGGCTAATCGTTACCTAATCTTGTTACTAACAAACTACGATCACTCCGAGCAGAGCTCAATATCCTGTAAGCTCAACTTATAATTTACAAAATCTTTAAATCAAACTTATATATTTACATTTCAAACTCACTTAAGATCCGCTTAGTCGTTAATATTCATTTAGCCCATATTTTATTTATATCTATGATGTAAAAAGGATTATTTTTGTTAATTTTTACCAGTTCCAGCCTCGCTATTTAAATTTTTTGCGCGGGACCCACCTTTACGAGAGGTACTAAACTTAATGAGTTGATACCTTGGTATTAAAGGTACTTATCTAGTGAATGGATACAACTCATTAATGTAAATATAGAAATATATATGCTTCTAAGCTTACGATATAAGCTGGACCTGGTAGGTACTGCGCTCAACTCGCAATCTGCGATGGGTGCTGCCGGCCAGTTGCTTTCCTCTAGTCGAAAGTTCAATGGACTATCCGTGCTGTGTAAACAATCTTTTAATGAACTTGTTTTTATTCAAAACTCTAATGATCAGACTTAACCTTGTTATGAGTGAATAAGATTGAATGTTAGCAAAACTTTCAAAGAAAATATATAAATTGAAATTAGCTGATTGCATAAGTATTCAGCCTCCTAAGTCAGTACTTGATGGAAGCACCTTTGGCAGCAATTACTGCTGTGAGTCTCTTTGGGTAGGTCTCTAGCAGCTTTGAACAATAGGATTGTGCAATTTTTGCCCATTTTTCCTGGCAAAATTGCTCCAATTCTGATAAGTTCGTTGGGGATCGTTGATGGACTCCAATTTTCCGGTCTCGCCATACATTTTCTATTAGATTCAAGTCAGGACTTTGACTGGGCCACTTCAGAACATTCACTTTCTTCTTCTAAAACCACTCCAGTGTGGCTTTGGCCTTGTGCTTCGGGTTATTGTCCTGCTGAAATGTGAATTTTTGACCCAATTTTAGATTCTTGGCTGACTCAAGCAAGTTTTCCTCTAGGATTCGCTTGTACTTTACACATCCATCTTCCACTCAATCCTGACAAGTTTCCCAGTCCCTGATGACGAGAAGCATCCCCATAATATGATACTGCCACCATCATGCTTGACAGTTGGGATGGTATTGACTGGGTGGTGTGCTGTGTCTGGCTTGTACCAAACGTAACGCTATGAATTCAAACCAAAAAATTTAATTTTGTCTCATCTGACCACAAAACCTTCTGCCACATGTCTGCAGTATAATTTACATGCTTTGTCGCAAACTCTATACAAGATTTAAGATTTTTTCAGTAATGACTTCTTTCTTGCCACTCGCCTATACAGGCAAACTTTGTGAAGGGACTAGGATATTGTTGATGTATAAACACCGACTCCCATCTCAGACATGGAACTTGTTGGCTTCACAGTAGAATCCCTAATCAATTTACTGTTTGCCTAGCTGCTTAGTTTGAAAGGGTGGCCTGATCTGGGTAGTGACTAAGCGGTATGAAGCACATTCCATTTCTTAATGGTAGACTTCATCGTACTCAAAGGGATAATCAGCGACTTTGAAATTTTATCGTAACCTCCTGATCTGTGGTTCTCTACCACTTTATCCCTGACTTGTTTGGAAAGCTCCTTGGTCTTCATGGTTGGTTTGCCATATCACTATGCGAGTTGTGGCTTGAACACATGCATTTACTCTGAAGCCAAGTTAAACCACTTTGATTACACACAGAACGAGACCAATACACTAATTTTGTGACCTTTCAAACTAATATTTTGCACATGAGCTGATTTAGGGTTGCCGTACCAATAGTGTTAAATATTTATGCAGTTGAGAATATTCTAATTTTCTTTGAAAATCTAACTTATTATGTTACGTATCTGCTTGTTTGTTAATTTCCGGTAGAAATTATTTCCGAGGAACTTCAACGACACAAGTCCTTCCTTGATTAAACCAGTTTATTCTTTCTCGATACAAGCTTTTAGTACACAGTAATTCCACAGTCAGTACGTTTCTCGTCACTTTAAACTTAAC